>NW_017670698.1:0-40000 GCF_001879085.1 Nicotiana attenuata | reverse complement strand
ACCCCGTGCAGTTCCACAAGTGGGGTATGTGTTTCGAGATTGCAAATAGCTTCGTTTAGCATTCTTCGATTTGCGTGCACAGTCCATGCCTTTTTTCGAAAAGGTTTTTATTAGAAAATTTACGAAAATGTGAAATAGTGCTGTAAAACTTATTTGAGTTGACTTCGGTCAATGTTTTGTGTAAACGAAGCCGGATCAGTATTGTGACGGTCCCGGTGGGTCCGTATCGTGATTTAGGACTTGGGCATATGTCCGGAAGTGAATTCGGAAGCCCTAGCTTTATTTAACGTAATTTATTGAAAACTAGAAGTTTAAAGGTTTAAAGAATTCTTAAGTTCACCGTAAGTTGACTTTGTTTCTACCGGGTTCGGATTTCGGTTTTGGGACTTGGTATAGGTTCATTTTAGTATTTATGACTTATCTGCAAAATTCGGTGCAAAACGGAGTTGATTTGACATGAATCGAATGTCCGGTTGAAAAAATTAAAAGTTCTTAAGTTTCTTTGAAAATTTTCTTTGTTTTGGTGTCTGATTCGTTGTTCTAGGTGTTATTTTGATGTTTTAATCGAGCGAGCGAGTTCGTATGATGTTATTTCAGTTGTGTGCATGTTGGGTTTGGAGTCCGAGGGGCTCGGGTTACTTTCGGATAGGCTACGAATGATTTTGAACTTAGGAAAAAATGCTAGTTTTGGTTTCTGCTGGTGTCTGGTGAATGCTTCTTCGCGATCCCGGAGATATTCCTGCGACCGCAAAAAGTAGTTTGGGACAGGGGTGGATTTGCACAACACGAATGCGAGGATTTGGACGCGGACACGGAGCAGTGGGGGGTCTTCCTTTCGCGAACGCGGCCACTCCAACGCGGTGAGGTGAGCTAAGCCTACGCGAACGCCTAGAGTTTGTCCTGATCGCGTAAGCCAACTGGGCAGTTCCCTTCGCGAATGCATCAGGTGTCTTGCGAATGTGATGAACACCTGACACCCAGTCATTTAAACTTCCAAAAATCGGGATTTCACCTATTTTTCACCGTCTTTTAATTTGAGCTCGGCCTAGAGGCGATGTTGGAGAGAAAATTCATCACCACTTCATAGGTTAGTGTACTTTAACTTGTTTTCTTCCATATCTATTATCACCCATTAATTTCTAACCTTAATCTATGTTCCTTCATAAAAGAAAACTAGGGATTTGGGAAGAATTGAGATTGGGGGGGGGGGGGTGTAAAATCGAGATTTAGACCTCAAATTGATGTCAGATTTTGAAACTAATTGCATAACCGGCCTCGTGGGTGAATGGGTAATTGAGTTTTAATCCGAATCTCGGGTTTTAACCAAGAGAGCCCGGGGTTGACTTTTGTTGACTTTTTGGAAAAACTGTAAAGATGTTAACTTTATGTATTGTAATTGATTTCCCTAGCATTATATGATGTTATTGAGTTGATTTTGGTTAGATTCGATTACTTTGGAGGCGTATGTTAGAGGAAAGGCCCCAGTTGAGCTTTGATTTACTTGCGGAGTGAGGTAAGTGTTGGGTCTAACCTTGATTTGAAGGAATTAGGAATCCTTGAGCTATGTGCTACCTGATTACATATATAGCGGCGTATATGCGAGGTGAGGAGTGTATATACGCCGTCAAAATACTTGTTCCATGATTTCCCGTATTTCATTAATTATTTTATTCTGTGTCTTAACTGTTACATGCTCTAATTGTTTCTTATGCCTTAACTTGCTGCTTGTCACTTATTTCTCTCATATTAAAAATGTTCCTTTCTCCCATACTTCCTTGATTAATTGCTACTTGCCTTAATTCTCTTATTTGTGCACTTTAATTGTCATATATTTGATTGTCTTCTTGCTTTGTATTAATTGTAGCATTCCTTGATTTGTATGAGGTTCCGTTATGAATTTGCTTTCATACTCTATAATCGTAGAGGTTCTTGTGATTTGAGTTGCTGAGTGTCACAACTCCAAACTCAACACATTGTGATGGCGCCTATAGTGATATTAGGCAAGCCGACAACTCACATGTTCCAACACTTTCAAAGGGAAAATATACTAGAACGGGTTTAAATAAATAAATTTCTTATAAAAATGGATGAAACGTCAAAACTTAATACAGAAATTTCCAAAACCTGGGCGTCACTGAGCACATGAGCATCTATATGCAATGATATAGTCTGATACACTGTCTAGAAAGTAGGACTAAATGAATAAAACTGAAATATAAGGGGAGGAGAGTCAATGTTTATGGACCAAAGCAGCTACCTGGATGATCTCCGAACAGGTAAGACTCCACGATCAACAACCGCCGTGCCCGAAAATGCCTTGATCTGCACATGAGGTGCAGGGTATAGTATGAGTATAGCCAACTCAATAATTATCGCAGATAAACATGGCAAGGTAAGAGAAGATTAAATTATTGAGGATGCTAGTTGTTTCAGTGTAATTCTGCCCTTTTTGACCAACACAGCACAATATTTAAAGCTAACTCATAAGGTTTCGTGAGAAGAATGTCTGTGTGTGCATGTGCACCGTTTTCTAAAAATACCCTGCTCAAAAAGTATTATGGCATATAGAGGAAGGAAAAAAGTAAATCAGATAAATGATCAAGGAAATACAAGTTCCACACACTGCACGGACAACTCACGTGCTGCACGGGCAACTCACGTGCTAACAATACAACCTGCACGGACAACTCACGTATCAATTATATCAATACATGGATCTGCACGGACAACTCACATGCCAATAATATCAATACATGGATCCACACAGACAAGTCACGTGCTGCACGAATAACTCACGTGCCAATAACATAATCTGCCCGGCATAGCCGCATGCCCCAGCCCAAAATATCATACAAAAACAATAAAACAAGTATAAGGTATATGATGAATGAAATAAGATTCTCATGTCCCTGGTGTAAATAACATGCTAATGTGTTGGCACGTGCAAAGTGTGCTTTCGTAGCTCAAATCGGCAATTTCGTCAGTGAAAAGCATTTATCAAGTTCGTTCAAGGATCAAACTTCTAAGTAGTCTCATCATGGATCAATTAGATCACATAAAATGTTACAACATGTTAGACATCAAAGCTTGAAGCTTAACAATCATTTCTGGGCTTATAAGAGCCCGAGCCCAGCACAAACATGAATATACAATTCTGGCTCCCACACATGGGATTAACCCCACACATGTCGCACCCAAAACACATGGATATCACAACAATTTAGGCAACTGGTGCCTCAACCGAGTTTAATTGTGAATCAAATCACTCTGCTAGCAAGCCCTTGCCTCGGCGTCCGAATGCCTCGAACGCCTCTATTCTAGCCACAAACAATTCGATACAATCAACTCAAGCTATAGGAATCAATTCCATTTAAAAATGCTAAGTTCTTAAATCAAAGTAAAAAGTCAACTCAAAAGTCAACCACCGGGACCATATCTCGGAATCCAATAAAAGTTACAAAATCCGAAATCCCACTCAATCATGAGTCCAACAATATCAAATTTACCAAATTCTGACACCAAATTGTCACTCAAATCCCCCAAATTAACTCTCTAAATCCCTAGCTTCAAACTCCCAAAATTCAGCCTTAAAAACACACAAACTAGGTGGAAAATTCCATAGGGAAATAAGATTATTGAATAAAAATGACCACAAGTAACTTACCTCAAGAAAGCCCTAAACAATCCTCACAAAAATTGCCTTAGCCCGAGCTGGAAATGTCCAAAACGATTAAAATCACGAAACCCTCGAGTTTTAAAAATTCCCCGCCTTTTCTCTTTTGCAGATCATTTAACTGCATCTGCGGTTCTACTTTTGCGGTTCAAGCTCCGCATCTGCGGAGTTATAATGTGCACAGCCTCGCGCACCTTCGGCCACTAATCCGCACCTGCAGCCTCGCTTCTGCGGACCCGCCTCACCAGGTCTGTCACGACCCTAGTTCACCAACCGTGGACTTGTCATGACGGCACCTGGTCCCCATGACTAGGTAAGCCTAACATTTGCGGAAATGTAATAATTGCGGAGAAATAGAGAAAAACAAAATCAAATATCTAAAGGAAACTGTACTGAATGCCGCATGGCAAGTACAACTCAACATCACAAGTCTAAAACAATTCCCAAAACCCGGAAACTCACAAATCACAAGCTAAGGGATACATAAGAGGCTCTGACTCAAGAATATCTATACAAAGGAGAAATACTGAAATAGCTATACTTATTACAGAAAGCTGGAAAGGGACTCCTCGGTCTGCGGACGTAGCAGCTATACCTCGAAGTCTCTACCGATACGCCTCCTTCCAAGGCTGACAGAACTGAGTGGGAGTACCTGTATCTGCACAACAAAAATGTGCAGAAGAGTAGCATGAGCACACCACGGTGGTGCCCAGTAAGTATCAAGACTAACCTCGGTGGAGTAGTGATGAGGAACAGTCAAGGCACCTACCGGTCAATAAACAATAGAATCATAGGAATAATGGAAATGCCATATAAATATGTAAAGACTGCATGAATGACCAAGAATGCTACAAATCACAATAAGGGAAAAAATACAACAACTAACAATGAGAATATAACAAATGAGGATAGGAAATGACGGCAGAATCACAATCCAAATCCTAAGGTCACAACACAGCAATGGGAAAACAAGTCAATAACTCATATCCTACAATGATGTTCACAAAGGTCTTATCCAACTCTTCCACAATTTCGCCAAGTCTCGGACAAACCACAACTCGCGAAGACCCAGCATCTGAAATCTAACAATTGGCATCCTATGCCCCATCAATCTCATGGTCATACCGACAACTAATTAGGCTAACTAGGGCCACTCTCACAAATATAATGGATAAACGAGGGCGTACCTCCACCCTTAGCAAAATCAGGAGGAATTCATCTCTAAAAGGAGAGTTCGGCTACGTATATGCTTGTGCAAGTGTTTTTAACAAGAATTCTACCAACCAGAAAACATGAAAAGGAGAACGGACCGCACGTACGAATGTTTCCTCACAACTTCCAAGCGATAAAGCTCATACCGGTAAGCAACCCACAATCACATTATTAAACAAATAGGGATGCCTCCACAGACCGTCACAATTCTCTACAATCATCCCCTGACATAGCCCCCCTTATTTCGCCACGTGTGCAATTAATAACATAATAAGCACCGCCTTATTTCGCCACACGTGCATCACAATGTTCCCACTTTATTCCACCACATGCGTAACCCACATATAAGCATATAACATATCCCGCCTTATTACGCCGCATGTGCAACACATCAATAACAACAATAGCACGACAAAGACCTCGTGCAACCCTTCAACAACAACCGCACGGCAGAAACCTCGTGCATCACTATACCAACAACCGCACGGCAGAAAACTCGTGCATCACAATATCAACAACCGCATGGCAGAAACCTCGTGCATCACAATATCAACAACCGCACGGCAGAAACCTCGTGCATCACAATATCAACAAATGACAATATATACAGGAACAAAGCAAGAGAATCAACTCAAGAGATTCCGTTCACCAAAAGACGGTACAACTAACGTACAAGGAAATAATTGTAACAGGGAAATACTAAGCGCAATAAGGACAATTCAACAAGGGAGAAATAATACGAAACAAGGATTCCATAATACTCAGTTCTACAACAAGGAAGTTAACATGGATCAAATAATTACAATTAAGGAGGTATCGACTAAACATAGGATATCTAACTTCTTCCCAATTAAGACCAATTAATTACACGAGAGATAGAAATAATGCTTTCCAGATAGAGACAAGCAGTTAGGAATGATAATATGACTACAGAACGACAAATGTCTACAGTGAAACAAGTAAAAGTCATTTAGGCAACAAGAATAGCCAAAAAAAGGCAGATAAATTCCAAGTAAGTCGTGTAGAGGTGGAACTAATAACAGGGAACTCAATCGTATCAAGAACAACTTCATATTCGGTGATTACAAGTACCTAAGAGCCTAAAAGGGCAATTTTCCTCAAATAAATCCGAGCACGTACTCGTCACCTCGCGTACAGGGAATACAATCAACAAAGAAGACTGAAATCCTAAGGGGGAGTCCCCCACACAAGGTTAGGCAAGATACTTACCTCGAACCGGCTAAAATCGACTAGCAACCACGTACTTGCCACGAGTACTCGACTCCAAATGGCCCAAATCTATTCAATTAAATCAGACATTATAATTAACATCTCAAGCAACGGATTCTACTATTTAATTCAAAGCTAAAGCGCGAAATTAGGCAAAATGACCAAACGCCCCTCAGGCCAACGTCTCGGGACCGGATAAATTTAGCATTTTCAGAACCCCGTACTCTCACGAGTCTAACCATATAAAAATCTCTCAAATCGGAGGTCAAACACCCCCTCAAAACTCAATAATTTGGTCTATGAAGTTCTACCCATTTTTCATCAAAAATCTGAAATTAAAGGATGAAATTAAGAGGGGATTCATGGAAATTGGTCTAAATCGAGTGAGAATCACTTACCCAAGTCGCCCAGGTGAAGATCCCTTCAAAAATCGCCAAGAGCCGAGCTCTAGAAGTCAAAATGTGATAAAAATGGTGGAACCCTCGAATTTGGGGTTTAATTCTGTCTGCCCAGCGATTTGTTCATCGCGATCGCGGAACAACGATCGCGATCGCATAGAGGAAATTCGAGAAAGCCCAAAAATGTACATCGCGAACGCGGTGATGAGAACGCGAAGGCGGAGAAGAGAAAAATAGTGCTTCGCGATCGCGGTAGCATGAACGCGAACGCGTTGAAGGAAAATATTGAGGTCCAGAAGTTGCTATACGCGAACGCGTGAAAGCCTATGCGAACGCGAAGAGGAAATAAACTGGGCTTCGCGAACGCGATGAGACAGATGCGAACGCGAAGAAGGATTTCGAGGTGGTCTTCAACAATGCATCGCGATCGCAGGAGAATCTTCGCGATCGCGTAGAAGGATATCAGAAGCAACAACAACAGTAGTTCAAAATAGGAGGAAAATGACCCGTCGCGCATCCGAAACACACCCGAGGCTCCCGGGACCCCATCTAATCACACACACAAGTCATATAACCTAACACGGACTCGCTCGAAGTTCCAAATCACATAAAACAACATCGAAACGACGGATCAAACCAAAAATCAAGCTTATGAACTTCCAAATCTTCAAAATACGCTTTCGATCAAAAACGTAACCAAACCACGTCTGAATGACCTAAAATTTTGCACACACCTTCCAAATAACATGACGGAGCTACTGCAACTTCCCAAATTCCATTCCGACCCTCGGATCAAAATCTCACTATCGGACCGGAAACTTCAAAAATTCAACTTCGGCATTTCAAGCTTAAATTAGCTACGGGCTTCCAAAATACATTCCGAACATGCTCCCAACCCCGAAATCACCTAACGGAGCTAACGGAACCATCGGATTTCCATTCCGAGGTCGTCTTCACACTGTTCTGATTACGGACCATTTTTCAACTCTTAAGCTCTCATTTAGGGACTAAGTTTCCCAAAACTCAACACCGAACGTCCCGGCAAACCAAAATAGCAGAAATGAACTTAGGGGAAACAGTTAATGGGGGATCGGGGCGTGAATTCTAAAAACAACCGGTCGGGTCGTTACATCCTCCCACACTTAAACATTCGTTCGTCCTCGAACGAGCATAGAGAACATACCTGTAGTCTTCAAGTCACTGAGTGCGCACTTCCAACATACACCCGCGGGTGATCCCACGTCACCCCAATCCACTTAAGCCTGACGACACCATCTCAAATGAAATTTAACCTTTCTAACAATACCAATAGGCCTTCAAGCCAGAATTCTCACCTTCCATCCGTTTCAAAAATACCCGATCCTAAATCCATATCCGGTATCAGTCTCAACCAGCTATTTCAATACAAGCCAACACACACAGGGTACAACTACACAGCATGACACATCACCCATAGGCCCACAATATCATTTCTGATAGCATACTTGCCTGAGATCAAATCCGTACCGGCCATAAGCCTCATATTCAACGGAAGTCTTTTCAAACCTCCACAACATTGGCGATGATACAATAACCACAAAAACCGCATAACAAAACACCCGAATAACCAAATCTCAGTCAACACCAACGGGTACACACCCCACAAGCTAAAACTCAAGAAGCATAGAACGGGAATGACTGTATATGAGAAAGGAAACACATAAGGAACTAACAAACAAATCAAACTAGCACAGTTTCTTCTAAAACACAAATCGACAAAACATCTACAAGAAAGAATGAAAGCATATAAAAGACTCACAATGATCTTATACTGATATAACTCCTCACCGCAGTACACAGCCCGGTCTCAACATATCAAATCACCTGAAATCACGAGGGTCCCGCCCTCAACACTGAATCACAAGTAGGGCACACATCAACCCATCTAGAGACTCTCAATAGATCCATTCCGTCTACAAATTACAACACAGGCTGGCTCCCACACCGGTGGAGCATAGAAATCACAGCTCGTAACCACGAATACTCAGAGATCACATCAAACCTACCGAAACAGACAACATGAATTACTACTAGCCTCATAACTCTCGACAACAGCTAGGAACGGACGATAGACACGGCTATCACTCATAGAACCTCCCAACAGAATAATCACGTAGACAGAGTACAATCATGAAACGCACTCATAAATGGAACAACAAATAAGGGAACTCACCCCGATAAGCAGAACTGTGGTGAACTACAGATAGTGCCCCTCTATAACAAAGCGAACCCGTACCTGAATGTTATTCAACTGGCGCACCAGCCTCAAGACTACTATATGAAACACATCAACGAGCCGGGCCTCCCCCTCTAGGGCGCCCTCTACCTGCCGGAATACATCGCTGGGACACACCGGTCCGAAGTCTGGGACAATCTCTCATCATGTGGCTAGTATCTCCACACTCTAAGCACCCTCTCTGCTGATGAGGCAGTGGGAACTGTGCGATGCGGGTACTCCGAGACCTATGAGCTCCTAAGTCACCATGCAAAGCCTGAAGCGCGAACTGAACTGGCTGACCCGCAAAACCTCTACCATGACGCACCCTGCCTCCAAAATAAGGATCAGTATATCTCCCCGGCCTACGAGGCCTCCTCGCCTCCTCAAGCTCTCTCTCCTGATCTCGGCTGCTCTCTCCCTCATGACCCTGCCTGCCCTCTCTCTCTTTAGCATACATACCCTCTATCCTCTTAGCAATATTCACCACCTGCTGATACGGAATATCGATCTCCAACTCACGGGCCATGCTGGACCTGATGCTAGGAATGAGCCCCTCAATGAACCGACGAACCTTCTCCCGAACAGTAGAAACCAAGGCTGAGGCGTGTCTAGCCAAACTGGTGTAACCGACATCATACTCCGAGATGGTCATAGCACCCTGGAGCAAATGCTCAAACTCCACGCGCCATGCATCCCTGAGCTCTGAGGAACAAACTCTCTCAGAAACATATCTGAAAACTGGGTCCAAGTCAGTGAAGCTGCCTTCTGGGCTGTCTAACTCATAGGTGCGCCACCAATCATAGGCGGCTCCTCGAAGCTGAAAAGTAGTGAAAGAAACCCCGCTCGGTCCAGAGATACCCATAGTACGGAGAATACGGTAACACTCATCAAGAAACCCCAAGGCATTGTCTGATGCTAATCCACTAAACACCGCAGGATCATACTTCTTGAACATCTCTAATCTCATCTGCTCCTGCTCGGAAGCCGCTGCCATGCCCTCGAACTGAACTGGTGCCACAGGCGGCGCAGGAATAATCTCTAGGACCTGCCCAACATGCGCTCGCTGCTCAGGAGTGCGGGCGGCGGGAGTCTGTGTTCCTCCCCTGGCCTGGGATGTGGCTGCAGCAAGGGGAAGCAATCCTGCCTGAGCCAAAGTGGTGTACATACTCATGAACTGTGCCAAAGTCTCCTCAAAGGCTGGAGTAGTAGTAGCTGTAGGCGTGTCAGGTGCCTGGATTTCGGCTGGATCTGCTGGTGGTACCTCGGCGGCAGCTCGCACAGGTGTACTCGCTGCACCACGTGCGCGCCCTCGAACTCTACCCCGGCCCCGACCTCCGACTGCTGCAGCAGGGGGTGCGGGTCCCTGATCACCTCGGGTAGTACGTGTCCTCACCATATGTGAGAGAGTGGAAGACAGAGGTTCAGGATTGTGAATGTCAAAATCTCGCACGACAGGGAAATCAAATGAAGTGGAAATTTTTCCTAACGGTTACATAGCCTCTCGCAGATAAGTACAGACGTCTCCGTACCGATCCACGAGACACTAATAAACCGGCTTGTGATCTGTGACTCCTATGAACGTAGAGCTCTGATACCAACTTGTCACGACCCTAGTTCACCAACCGTGGACATGTCATGACGACACCTGGTCCCCATGACCAGGTAAGCCTAACATTTGCGAAAATGTAATAATTGCGGAAAAATAGAGAAAAACCAAATCAAATATCTAAAGGAAACTGTACTGAATGCCGCATGGCAAGTACAACTCAACATCACAAGTCTAAAACAATTCCCAAAACCCGGAAACTCACAAATCACAAGCTAAGGGATACATAAGAGGCTCTGACTCAAGAATATCTATACAAAGGAGAAATACTGAAATAGCTATACTTATTACAGAAAGCTGGAAAGGGACTCCTCGGTCTGCGGACGTAGCAGATATACCTCGAAGTCTCTACCGATACGCCTCCTTCCAAGGCTGACAGAACTGAGTGGGAGTACCTGTATCTGCACAACAAAAATGTGCAGAAGAGTAGCATGAGCACACCACGGTGGTGCCCAGTAAGTATCAAGACTACCTCGGTAGAGTAGTGATGAGGAACAGTTAAGGCACCTACCGGTCAATAAACAATATAATCATAGGAATAATGGAAATGACATATAAATATGTAAAGACTGCATGAATGACCAAGAATGCTACAAATCACAATAAGGGAAAAAATACAACAAGTAACAAGAAGAATATAACAAATGAGGATAGGAAATGACGGCAGAATCACAATCCAAATCCTAAGGTCACAACACAGCAATGGGAAAACAAGTCAATAACTCATATCCTACAATGATATTCACAAAGGTCTTATCCAACTCTTCCACAATTTCGCCAAGTCTCAAACAAACCACAACTCGCGAAGACCCGACATCTGAAATCTAACAATTGGCATCCTATGCCCCATCATTCTCATGGTCATACCGACAACTTACTGGCTAACTAGGGCCACTCTCACAAATATAATGGATAAAAGAGGGCGTACCTCCACCCTTAGCAAAATCACGAGGAATTCATCTCTAAAAGGAGTGTTCAGCTACGTATTGCAAGTGTTTTTAACAAGAATTCTACCAACCAGAAAACATGAAAAGGAGAACGGACCGCACGTACGAATGTTTCCTCACAACTTCCAAGCGATAAAGCTCATACCGGTAAGCAACCCACAATCACTTTATTAAACAATTAGGGATGCCTCCACAGACCGTCACAATTCTCTACAATCATCCCCTGACATAGCCCCCCTTATTTCGCCACGTGTGCAATTAATAACATAATAAGCACCGCCTTATTTCGCCACACATGCATCACAATGTTCCCACCTTATTCCGCCACATGCGCAACCCACATATAAGAATATAACATATCCCGCCTTATTACGCCGCATGTGCAAAACATCAATAACAACAATAGCACGACAAAGACCTCGTGCATCCCTTCAACAACAACCGCACGGCAGAAACCTTGTGCATCCTTATACCAATAACCGCACGGCAGAAACCTCGTGCATCACAATATCAACAACCGTACGGCAGAAACCTCATGCATCACAATATCAACAACCGCACGACAGAAACCTCGTGCATCACAATATCAACAAATGACAATATATACAGGAACAAAGCAAGAGAATCAACTCAAGAGATTCCGTTCACCAAAAGACGGTACAAGTAACGTACAAGGAAATAACTGTAACAGGGAAATACTAAGCGCAATAAGGACAACTCAACAAGGGAGAAATAATACGAAACAACGATTCCATAATACTCAGTTCTACAACAAGGAAGTTAACATGGATCAAATAATTACAATTAAGGAGGTATCGACTAAACATAGGATATCTAACTTCTTCCCAATTAAGACCAATTAATTACACGAGAGATAGAAATAATGCTTTCCAGATAAAGACAAGCAATTAGGAATGATAATGTGACTACAGAAGGGCAAATGTCTACAGTTAAACAAGTAAAAGTCATTTAGGCAACAAGAATAACCAAAAAGGGCAGATAAATTCCAAGTAAGTCGTGTAGAGGTGGAACTAATAACAGGGAACTCAATCGTATCAAGAACAACTTCATATTCGGTGATTACAAGTACCTAAGAGCCTAAAAGGGAAATTTTCCACAAATAAATCTGAGCACGCACTCGTCACCTCGCGTACAGGGAATACAATCAACAAAGAAGACTCAAATCCTAAGGGGGAGTCCCCCACACAAGGTTAGGCAAGATACTTACCTCGAACCGGCTAAAATCGACTAGCAACCACGTACTTGCCACGAGTACTCGACTCCAAATGGCCCAAATCTATTCAATTAAATCACACATTATAATTAACATCTCAAGCAACGGATTCTACTATTTAATTCAAAGCTAAAGCGCGAAATTAGGCAAAATGACCAAAACGCCCCTCAGGCCAACTTCTCGGAATCGGATAAATTTAGCATTTTCAGAACCCTCGTACTCTCACGAGTCTAACCATATAAAAATCTCTCAAATCGAAGGTCAAACAACCCCCTCAAAACTCAAGTAATTCGGTACTGTGAAGTTCTACCCATTTTTCATCAAAAATCTGAAATTAAAGGATGAAATTAAGAGGGGATTCATGGAAATTGGTCTAAATCGAGTGAGAAGCACTTACCCAAGTCGCCCAGGTGAAAATCCCTTCAAAAATCGCCAAGAGCTGAGCTCTAGAAGTCAAAATGTGATAAAAATGATGGAACCCTCGAATTTGGGGTTTAATTCTGTCTGCCCAGCGATTTGTTCATCGCGATCGCGGAACAACGATCGTGATCGCATAGAGGAAATTCGAGAAGGCCCAGAAATGTACATCGCGAACGCGGTGATGAGAATGCGAACGCGGAGAAGAGAAAAATAGTGCTTCGCGATCGCGGAAGCATGAACGCAAACGCGTTGAAGGAAAATATTGAGGTCCAGAAGTTGCTATACGCGAACACGTGAAAGCCTATGCGAACGCGAAGAGGAAATAAACTGTGCTTCGCGAACGCGATGAGACAGATGCGAACGCGAAGAAGGATTTCGAGGTGGTCTTCAACAATGCATCGCGATCGCGGGAGAATCTTCGCGATCGCGTAGAAGGATATCAGAAGCAGCAATAACAGCAGTTCAAAATAGGAGGAAAATGACCCGTCGAGCATCCGAAACACACCCGAGTCTCCCGGGACCCCGTCTAATCACACACACAAGTCATATAACCTAACACGGACTCGCTCGAAGTTTCAAATCACATAAAACAACATCGAAACGACGGATCAAACCAAAAATCAAGCTTATGAACTTCCAAATCTTCAAAATACGCTTTCGATCAAAAACCTAACCAAACCACGTCCGAATGACCTAAAATTTTGCACACACCTTCCAAATGACATGACGGAGCTACTACAACTTCCGAAATTCCATTCCGACCCTCGGATCAAAATCTCACTATCGGACCGGAAACTTCAAAAATTCAAATTCGGCATTTCAAGCTTAAATTAGCTACGGACTTCCAAAATACATTCCGAATGTGCTCCCAACCCCGAAATCACCTAACGGAGCTAACGGAACCATCGGATTTCCATTCCGAGGTCGTCTTCATACTGTTCTGATTACGGACCATTTTTCAACTCTTAAGCTCTCATTTAGGGACTAAGTGTCCCAAAACTCCCAAAACTCAACACCGAACGTCCCGGCAAACCAAAATAGCAGAAATGAACTTAGGGGAAACAGTTAATAGGGGATCGGGGCGTGAATTCTAAAAACGACCGGTCGGGTCGTTACAAGGTCCCCTTTCACTTCTGTGATTCCTCCTCCGTATCTGCGAACTCGTAGGTTTAGAAAATACCTTTACACCTACGAAACTCTCCAGCTCAGACCAACATCGCTTCTGCACCACTCCAGCCGCACCTGCGGCCAATCCCCTCGCAAATGCGATCACACTAGAAGGCAAAATTTCCAGCAATTGCTTCAAGTCCAAATTTTCATCCGTTAACCATTCGAAATCCACCCGAGGCCCTCGGGACCTTAACCAAACATACCATCAAGTCCTAAAATATTTTACAAACTCGTTTGAAGCGTCAAATCACATCAATCAACACTAAAATCAATAATCGCGCATTGATTCAAGCCTAATGAACTTTGAACTTCTTACTTCAACATTCGATGCTGAAACCTATCAAATCAACTCCAATTGACCTAAAAATTTGAAGACAAGTCATAAATGACCCTACGGACCTTGTCCAAGTTCCGAAACCAGAATCTGAGCCCGGCAACCACAAAGTCAACTCTCGATCAAACTTCTCAATTTCTAAAACTTCTAATTTTCCAACTTTCGCCATTTCAAGCCTAAATCAACTACGGACCTCCAATTAACTATCCGGACAAACTCCTAAGTCCAAAATCACCCTACGGAGCTATTGGAACCGTCAAAACTCCATTCCAAAGTCTTTTGTACTGTATACGGTGAAATCGGAGGGTCCAATTCCTCGTCATTAAGGCACTTCGGAAGATCACCTCGAAGGCTTGAGGCCGCGGCCGAGTATCTTTCCTCGAAGGTCGTCAACACCCGACCCCAGGGTAATAATGATCATGGTAATGGTGGAAACGGGGAGTTCCCAAGGCACACAGCTAGGACTGACAAAGTCTAGTGGGCTATTCTGAACCCAAATCAGGGTGTCATTCAGCTGTCCCATCCCCATATGTATGTTATTAATTTATTTTGTACTATGCTAGGATTTCTCTCCTATATAAAGGGAGTCCTTGTCATTTTGTAGGCATCCGTTGCTTCAGCTGCTTCACAAGAAATATAAAATAACATTCTCTATGCTCTCTTACATATTCTCTTGATATTATTGTTCCCATTTATTATCTTCATTATTGTTCATCATTTATTGCTTATCATTGGCCATAAAGAGCCTTCTTTGATTTTATCATAACTGTTAGTCATACTTCGTTTACCCTCGATAGCTCAAAATCGAGCACCGGAATCGACCTCGAGGCCTCGAATCGACAAGCTCGAGGCCCCGATTTTTAATCTATCGGTTTGATCATCACTTTATCTTTAACTCTTATTTCGTTTCTAAGTCTCACATACATAGCATCAACTGCTTAACAACCGGCATAAAAATAGATCACGTATTTTTAGAGTCCCATAACCAAATTTAATTGTTATTACCATTTTCATGGTAAATAGTTTGGCGCCGACCGTGGGGCTAAAAATAATAGTGATTATTTTTTTGCTGGTTCCATTACACAACGCAAGTTATCTTTCACGCTTTTTCTTGTCCAAAGATCTTCGATTTCAAGTCGGAATGTCTGATTTAGTAAACAATAACCTTGAGAACCACGGAGAGAATGGTGTGGCCATTCCAGGTTTTGGTGAGCCACCACGAAACCTTGAGAACGCACCGGGACCAATTCCAGTGGATGAAGTCTCGCGCGACGCTCAACACGTCGAAATAAGCTCCCATACAAACAGGAGCATGCACCAAGGCGACCAACAAGAAGCCCAGAAAACCCCAGCCCGGGAAGAACGGGAGGTTAGCCTTCATGTTATTTTTGAAATGTTGCAGGCACAACAGCTGGCTATTGCTCAGCTGCAAAGCCACCAGAAAACTCCTAGCGCAGTAGCACCGGGGACAGCTCTCCCGGCCGCACATGTACCGGAGAGATAGAGCAATAACGGGTCGATGTTCGATCTCATCATCGTAAGATGCTCGAGGACCTCACAGAAGGATCGAATTGGGAGAGAAAATGATTGAAGCCAACGATAAGAAGGTCGAGACTTACAACTCCAGGGTCGACCAAATTCAAGGAGCGCCCCCGATCTTGAAAGGTGTGGACTCAAACAAGTTCGTACAGAAGCCGTTCCCATAGGAAGCGGCCCCGAAACCCTTTCCAAAGAAGTTCAAAATGCCCGACCTCCAAAAATATAACGGAACCTTAGACCCCAACAAGCACGTCACCGCTTACACTTGTGCAGTAAAGGGCAATGACCTAAGGGACGATGAGATCGAGTCCGTCCTGCTGAAAAAGTTTAGGGAAAAGCTCTCTAAAGGGGCAATGATGTGGTATCACAACCTGGCCCAAAACTCGGTAGATTCATTTGCCATGTTAGCGGATTCTTTCATTAAGGCACATGCTGGTGCCATCAAAGTAGCAACAAGGAAATCTGACGTCTTCAAGATTAAACAGAGAGATAATGAGATGTTGCGAGAGTTCGTATCTCGCTTCCAAATGGAACGAATGGAACTACCACCAGTCTCTGACGACAGGGCGGTGCAGGCCTTCACTCAAGGTCTGAACGAACGAATCTTGGTGGCTTCGAAACAGCTCAAGCAGAACCTAGTTGAGTACCCGGCCGTGACTTGGTCGGATGTTCATAACCAATACCGGTCGAAAATCAGGGTCGACGACGACCATCTGGGGGCCCCTCGGGCTCAGTATATCCAAGCAGGCTTCTGGCAAAAGAGCCAAAACCAAACAAAGAAAGGTACCAGCCATACATCGAAGATAGGAGGAACGCCCGAGGCGCAACGTACTCCGCAATAATCGAAGGATGGACCGAGGACAGAATCCTTGGTGAATCGTTAACAAAGCCGGGTTTGATAGGAACACGGGGCCAGCAGAGGCACCTCGCCTGTCAGAATACAACTTCAATGTTGATGTATCAGACATCGTGTTCTCAATCGACAAAATCAGAGATGCCAAGTGGCCCAGGACTGTGCAATCGGATCCTTCGCAAAGGAATCATAACTTAATTTGTGAGTTTCACAACACATGGCCACATGACCGAGGATTGCCACCAGTTTCGAGAAGAAGTAGCCAGGTTACTCAACAAAGGTCATCTCCGAGAATTCCTAAGCGACCGGGCCAAAAATCAGCTCTGGGAAAGAGAGGCGGCCAAGAAGAATGAAACGAATGAGCCCCAGCATGTTGTCCAGATGATCTTGGAAGGCATAGATGCTCCACAAGAACCCGTGATGAGAAAGACGAAAATCCATCACCAGAGATAAGCAAACCCGGGGGTACATACCCGAAGACGCCCTCACATTCAGCGAAGAGGACACTAAGGCACTGTCTCTACCTCACAATGACGCACTGGTAATCTCTTTCCTCGTAAATACATTTCAAATAAAACGTGTACTCGTGGATCCAGGTAGCTCAGCCAACATTATCAGGTCGAGGGTAATAGAGCAGCTCGGACTGCTTGACCAAATCGTTCCTACCACTCGAGTCCTCAACGGATATAACATGGCGAGTGAAACAACGAAAGGAGAAATCACCCTCCCAGTCAAAATGGCCGGCGTGACCTAAAATGTCAAATTCCATGTCATTGAAGGAGACATGAGGTACAACGCCTTGTTCCGGAGGCCGTGGATACACTGCATGAGAGCAGTACCATCCACCCTCCACCAAATGATGAAATTCCCGACAAAGGATGGGATTAAAACTCCTATAGGGAACAACATGCGGTGAGGGAAATATTCGCGGTGCACGATGTACACCAACACTAGTGCATCCACCCTCGAAGGAGCCAACGGATAATCAAACCGCAAAATAGCGATAGCAAGCTACGCCCTCGGGTAAGTCCGAACCAAACGAAGCGAAGTACCATACTGCGTCCTCATAACAAACGGTTGAAACATCACCGGCGTGCTCCACACTAAGGTATGAGTTTCACTTTTCTCTTTCAATTACATTCTATGCTGACCTAAGTGCAGGTAATCAATCAAAACGGCCAAAGCACTCTCCAACTCGAAGGCCTTAGGTTTCAAAAGCATGCGTTGCACTCTTTTCCTTCGACCGGGTTCTCATCCCAAAAAAGGTTTTACCGGCAAGGTTTTTAACGAGGCAGCACCTATATGCTACCTAAAGAAAACTCAACAAGTATTCAAGGCTTCTTTTGCAATCAACCTCGAATACTGGGGGGCATCCCCCCAGAAGATCACCGTCTCGGAGAAGCTAAGACATGCCGAACAGGGTTCCGATAGGAAAATAATGCACCGGACCAAACGGACACATGAACCGTGTCCGCATAGAACAACCAAGCTCCTAACAGCAAAGGCATGAACCATGCTTGTACCAAGTGGAAATATCTGTAAGACCTCAAGCAAGGCATGAACCATACCTGTACCAAGTATCTAAAAACTGTAAGACCTCAAGAGCATGAAAATTTTGTAAGACCTTGCTAAAGGCACAAACCCGATCTCAAAGTTAAGGCTATATACCGAACTTGTAAGACCCCTAAAAGGCATACCCTTGATATAGATGATCCGCAGCGGACTCAACCTTAGGAAGAGTGGGCGCTAATACTCTTTATCTCCCGATTTGAGACTTCCACTTGTCCACTAGCTTGTGGATGATAGGGGGTGGTCACCTTGTGATTAACTCCATACATAGCAAGCAATGAGTCGAAAGCCTTGTTGCAAAAATGGGACCCCCCATCACTAATAATGGCCCGAGGAGTACCAAACCTCGTAAAGATACTCTTTTTAAAAAATGCTACAACACTTCGGGCTTCATTGTTGGGTAAAGCTACGGCTTCCACCCATTTTGAAACATAGTCCACCGCCACGAGAATGTAAGTATTACCACAGGAGCTCACGAACGGACCCATGAAATCGATGCCCAAACATCAAAAATATCCACCTCAAGAATTGTATTGAGGGGCATCTCATCCTTCTTGGAAATACCGCCGACTCTTTGACATGCATCACATCTCTTCACCAATTCACTACCATCCTTGAACAACGTGGGCCAATAGAAGCCACAACTCAAAACTTTTGAGGCTGTCCTCACCCCCCCGTGATGACCACCATAGGGAGAAGAGTGACAAGCCTCCAATATGCTCATTTGTTCACTTTCTGGTACACATCTCCTTATCACTCCATCCGTGCAAATTCTAAACAAATACGGATCATCCCAATAGAAATCCAAACTATCCCGCTTGAGTTTCTTCCTTTGGTTGGAAGAGAGCTCACACGGGACGTTACCAGTCACAATGAAGTTGGCGATGTCCGCGAACCATGGCATTTCACACATAGAAACGGAAAGAAGCTGCTCGTCAGGGAACCTATCATTAATCTCAATACCATCACTTGGTCTCCCATCTTCCTCTAATCGGGACAAATGGTCTGCAACTTGATTCTCGCTTCCCTTTCTATCCACAATCTCTAAATCAAATTCCTGAAGGAGTAGCACCCATCTCATCAATCTTGCTTTCGAATCCTTCTTAGTCATCAAATACCGAAGGGCTGCATGGTCCGTGTGTATGATCACCTTTGCTCCCATAAGGTAAGGTCAAAATTTCTCCATCGCGAACACAATAGCCAATACCTCCTTTTCTGTCACTGTGTAGTTTCTCTGGGCCTCATTCATAGTCTTGCTAGCATAATACACAGGATGGTACATTTTGTTGATCCTTTGGCCTAGCACCGCCCCAACCTCTACATCACTCGCATCGTACATAAGTTCAAAAGGCAAATCCCAGTTAGGTGCGGTGATTATAGGAGTTGTTGTCAAGTTGTGTTTCAATAGCTCAAAAGACTCCATGCACTTCTCATCAAAAATAAACTTGACATCCTTCTCTAACAACTTGCAGAGCGGGTTCACAATTTTTGAAAAATATTTAATGAATTGCCGGTAGAACCCGGCATGACTAAGAAAACTCCTCACCCCTTTGACAGAAGTAGGGGGAGGGAGCCTTGAGATAACCTCTATTTTTGCCTTGTCAACTTCAATTCCTTGCCTTGAGATTTTGTAACCCAATACAATTCCCTCTTGCACCATAAAGTGACATTTCTCCCAGTTGAGCACAAGGTTTTTTTCTTCACATCTTGCCAAAACCCTATCCAGGTTCACCAAACATTCTTCAAATGAATCTCCCACCACACTGAAGTCGTCCATGAATACCTCCAAGATATCCTCCACCATGTCGGTGAAAATTGCCATCATACATCTTTGGAAGGTCGCTGGGGCATTACATAGTCCGAATGGCATTCTCGAGAAGGCGAACGTGCCATAAGGACATGTAAAGGTTGTCTTCTCCTGATCCTCCGGGGCAATAAGAATTTGATTATACCCCGAGTAGCCATCTAGAAAACAATAAAAGGCCTGGCCCGCAAGACGATCAAGCATTTGGTCCAAGAATGGTAGTGGGAAATGATCTTTTCTTGTCACCTTGTTCAGCTTTCTATAGTCCATACACACTCTCCAACCCGTAACTGTCCGAGTAGGAATCAACTCATTGTTGGCATTGGTCACTACCGTCATTCCACCCTTCTTTGGCACACATTGGACCGGAGAGGTCCATGAACTGTCCGAGATCGGATAAACCACACCGGCGTCAAGCCACTTGATAACCTCTTTCTTTACTACTTCTTGCATCACCTCGTTGAGTCTCCTTTGATGTTCAAGAGATGGCCGGGCATCCTCCTCCAAGATGATCTTATGCATGCAAAATGCGGGGCTTATTCCCCTGATGTCCGCCAAAGTCCATCCTATTGCCCTTTTTTGCTTTTGAAGCACCTCTACAGTGGCCTCAACCTGTAAGTTAATAAGGCAAGAAGAAAGAATAACTGGAAGAGTAGAATTAGAGCCCAAGAATTCATACCTGAGGTGTGGAGGAAGTGGTTTTAACTCCAACACCGGTGGCTCCTCAATTGATGGCTTGGTTGGCGGAGTTTTGCGATTTTCAAGATCCAAAGATAGTTTCCTAGGCTCATATGAATATGAACCCATTCCATGCAATGCATTCACGCACTCCACTCTACCGGCATCATCATTGGCATCCATGTTAAGAAGCACGGCTTCAAGAGGATTTTCAACATTAATCAAAGCACTTGTGTCATGCACTATCACCGCCGTGACAATGTCCAGAAATGAACACACCTCCGTACTATTGGGTTGCCTCATTGACTTGCACACATGAAATACCACCTTCTCATCACCCACACGGAATGTTAACTCCCCTGCTTCCATATCAACCAATGCCTTCCCCGTAGCTAGGAAAGGTCTTCCAAGAATAATAGGCACTTCGATATCCACTTCACAATCCAAAATGACAAAGTCGGCCGGCAATATAAATTTGTCCACCCGGACAAGCACATCGTCGATTATACCTAAAGGCCTCTTCATCGACCGGTCTGCCATTTGAAGTCTCATTGAGGTTGCCCAATTACCAAAGTCTTGAAGACTGAATACGGCATCAGATTAATGCTATCCCCCAAGTCACATAGGGCCTTAGCAAAGTCCGCACTCCCGATAGTGCAAGGAATGTGAAAGCTCCAGGGTCTTCTAGTTTCGGGGCCATAGAATGCACAATCGCACTAACTTGGTGCATCATCTTTATTGTTTCACACTCCATAAAACGCTTCTTGGTGACTAAATCCTTCATAAATGTTGCCTACCCAGGCATTTGTTCAAGTGCCTCCACTAAAGGAACATTGATTGTGAGGCTCTTCACCATGTCTATGAATTTCTTGAACTGATTGTCATTCTTTTGCTTTGCTAACCGCTAAGGATATGATGGAGGTGGTCTAGGCAAGGGTGCCTTGGCCTTGGGCACCGCCGGCTCGGGTATATCAATAGTGTGTTCCCTAGACGGGTTCACAGTATCTTGAGTCTCTACCCCGGCCTCATCATCAATATCAATCCGCACATCATTTGTCACTATTGGTTCAACCACATTGTCAACATTCAAAGGTGCATCATCATCATGCAACTCAATTTCATCATTCACAACTTGATTCTCAACCGAGGCATGCACATCACCGCCTCTTCCACTCCTAGTTGTAACCGCCATCACATGATTGTTACCCCCCTTCGGATTCACTACCGTATCACTTGGTAGCGTATATTTTGGTCGGGTATTTAAAGCTTGAGAGATTTGTCCTATTTGCACCTCTAGGTTCCGGATAGACGTGTTATGCGAAGCCAATTGTGCGTCAAAATCTTGGTTCTTTTTCATCATCTGCTCGAACATCATCTCTATCCGTCCCATATCACTTCAGAAGAACTAGGCCCTTGTGACTGAAAAGGGGGTGGATTGTTTGGTTGTTGGAACATGGGGGGCCTTTGAAAGCCTTGCCCCCTACCACCATTGTTCCATCCTCCTTGATTGCTATTGTTGTTGTTCCAATTGCCTTGGTTATTACTTTGATTACCCCAATTATTGTTCTGATTGTTATTGTTCCAATTGTTACCACCTTGTTGTTGATTATTATTATTCCAATTGCCGCCTCCTTGTTGATTGCCCCAATTGCCTTGGGGGCGCCATTGTTGATTCCCTTGATTTCCTCTATTTCCTTGGTAGTTATTGACATCTTGGCATTCCTCACTTTGATCATCAAAACACTCGTTCGAATAACCACCACCATCATTGTTGTTGTCAAACTGCTCACCATTACCTTAAGGTTGTTGTTGCCCTCTTTGCCTCCTTTTTAGCATTGAAACATTCTCCATTGCATTGACTTAGCGCGGATTTTGTACTTGTTGCAATTGTGCCTTCGCCAACTGATTCATTGTTGTTGTAAGTTCGGCAATAGCTTGGCCATGGTCACTCAACTCCTTGTGCAAATGGATGACCGTGGGGTCACCTCGGGGTACATTCGCTCGGCTTTGCCATGCCGAAGAGGTGTCAACAATTTCATCAAGTACGTCACATGCCTCTTGGTAAGAAAGTTTCATAAAGTTCCCACCGGCCAATTGGTTCACAATGCACTGATTCGTGGTGTTGATGCCCCTATAGAAAGTCTGCTGGATCATCGCCTCAGTCATGTCATTGTTAGGGCACTCCTTCATCATTGTTCTATATCGCTCCCAGATCTCATGCAATGGTTCCGTTGGCATTTGCTTGAAGGCTAGAATCTCGTCCCGAAGAGCCGCCATATGGCTTGGAGAAAAGAACTTGGCAATAAATTTGTCCGCCAATTCATCCTATGTGGTGATAAAATGATTTGGTAACCTTTCTAACCAGTCCAACACTTTGCCCCGAAGAGAAAACGGGTAAAGCCTCAATCGCAACGCATCCTCTGACACGTTTGTTTGTTTGCTGCCCCAACAAGTATCTACGAACCCCTTCAAGTGCTTGTATGCATTTTGGTCGGAGGCGCCCGTAAAATATCCCCTTTGCTCGAGCACGTTCAACATGACATTTGTGATTTGAAAGTTCCCCGCCCGGATTCGAGGAGGAACGATGGCACTCGCGTACCCTTGATTAGGAAAAACTCTTGGGACCGCTCTTGGCGGTGGCGGAGGAGGATCTGGAATAGGATTGTTGTCATTTGCATTTCTACCTCTCCGTGGTACTTGAGGTACCGGAAGCTCATCTTGCTCAACATCTTCAACCTCCTCCCCCGCCAAGGCATTGCCAAGAGGGTCATTTCCGTTTAGAGCCATGTGTACCTGATGGATCAACACAAATAAAGTTAGTAAAAAGAAGGAAAGAGAAGAAAACACAAAACTAGCTACACAAATAGTCAACACCGTAAGCTGCCCGGCAACGGCGCCAAAAAGTGATCCGCAGCGGACTCAACCTTAGGAAGAGTGGGCGCTAATACTTTTACCCAATAGTGGTATCGGGGTCAATTTCCACAGGGAGCTAGAAAGGGAGTTGGATATTTGCTTAGCCTAGAAATGCGTGTTTGCTTCTAATTGATCTTCTATCATTTTTGGGTTTTTATGATTATCAACTACAATTTAACAATTACTAATTATAACTAAATTATGCTAAGATATTAATTCTAGGTTGTATGCAAGATAGAGAAGGACACTAGGGTCGTGGCATTTACCTAGGTGGTCAACTAACGGGTAGAGATTCCCAATACAAGAATGATGATTATGGGGGCTTATGCTATAACCGTTGCACGATTGCACTCACTCTCACACCTCTCGGTAGAAAGAGTGATTTTGCCCAATTGACTCTCTCGAGACTAATTGGGTAGGCCAACAAGCCCAAGCAACTTAGGGTTCAAGTTGGGTAATTACTCTCTCGAGGTTTAACTCGTTAATTGGGACTACCATTCTCATGGGTCCATCCCAATTCCTTGTTGGGTTAATTTTGGAGTCATAGACACTCTTTCTCAAGAAGAGTCAAGACCCACTAAGCTAGACTTAGTGTTTGCAACCACCAAATCCTAGTTAAATCATAAAATTAATCCAAATAGCAAACACCCAACATCATTAAAGCATTAAAAAATCACACCCATTAATTACCCACACTAGGGTTGAGCCACAACCCTAGCTAATGGGTTTAGCTAAACATAATAGCAACAGAAATTGAAGAAGTAGTAGATAAAATCAACATATTAATTAACTAGAATGTTAATCTACAAGAATCCACGATAAAACAAGATGAAAATGCCCAAAATAGGCTAAAACTTGAGTCTGACGAGTGCTGCCGCTATCTGATATCTAATTCTTGACCTAGAAATAATAAAATATTCTATTTATACTAGGCTAGAAAAACTGGACAAAAATACCCCTGCGGGGTTGGCGCGGACCGCGCAGAAATGCAGCGCGGCCGCGTAGGGGTCTTGGACTTCGATCACCCACTTCTAAAGTTGGGGACGCGGACCGCGCAAAGAGGTAGTGCGGCCGCGTAGGCTAATGGGCGCGGACCGCGCAACAATGAAGTGCAACCGCGTGGACACAAGCGCTGACTGCGTAGAAAGGAGCGCGGACCGCGCATGGAAACCCTTGAAATATATACTCTCTGAATCTCCTAGCGGGGCCGCGCAGCAAATCAGTGCGGTCCGCACTAGATCCTCTTGTCCCCACTTCAATGATTTTTGACACTTGAGCAGGTTTCACTCCGTTTCGAGCCGATTTTTGACTTTTGTCATCTTGTCGCTCAAACCTGCAATTTTGCGCACTTTGTAAGCATCCTGGGTCTATTTTATGACAATTCATACATAAAGCATAGGCAAGTATGGGCATAAAACATGTTAAAATCATAGTTATCAATAGACACCTAAACTACTTCACTCGGGATCAAAAATGGCTCCGCCAAGCACAAATGACTCCGGTCATAGGGCTGTACCAGCCAAATTAACGCGACTCAGGGATGCCCGACCGTCGCTACAAAATCACAGGCCTTCAATTACTTCGAATCTACTTCGAAAAGAACTGGTTAATTTGGCTACCCTCGACATAGGCAAAAGAGCTTCGACCATGTCAGCTCTAAATCACAGGCTTCGAGATACTCAACCCCCGAGCTAAACCTCCTAAGGTGCTCGATCATCGCCACAAAATGGCTCGTAATCGAGGTTCTTCCCGAACCGTCGAAGAGTCAGGCAAAAATTATTTCAAAATGACCATAACGAGGGAAAAATAAAGCCAATAAAAAGGTCGCTTCGACACGAGACGTATGAGCCATTGTCGCCAGCCCACATAACAGGTTGTTTTGACCTAAGGCGTAAGAGCCATTGTCGCCAGCCCACATAAAAGGTTGGTTCGACCTAAGGCGTAAGAGCCATTGTCGCCAGCACACATAAAAGGTCGCTTCGACCCAAGGCGTAAGAACCATTGTCGCCAGCCCGCAAAAATACAAAACTTGAGGTTCGAATGAGCTCGAGTCGAAACCTGATCCGGAGACTGAACCCAAAATAGTTAATTGAAAATGTTCTAGGGCAAAAAGCGTAAGAGCTCAAACGCCAGCTTACACTAAAAGGTCACTTCGACCGAGGCATAAGAGCCATTATCGCCAACCCATGCAAATACAAAAACTTGAGGATCAAATGAGCTCGAGTCGAAACCCGACTCGGAGGCTAAACCCAAAACAGTTGATCAAAACATGTCTAAAAACAAAAGCATAAGAGCTCAAATGCCAACTTATACTAAAGGCTCGCAACGGCCGAGTACATAAAAGCCTACGGGCCAGCCCGATGAGCCTCAGGGCCATATCACGAATCTAAGGATTCCTATTGACAGAAAAGACCAGTTCAATCGACCAAATTCGAGATAGAAAGGGATACAGAAGAAGTAAAGCCACGAGGTTTTCTTTATACACATATACGAAAAAATGCAATCTCCATCTACAAACATGCTTTGAAAATGCTACATACAGATGGCAAAATCTACGCCCCCCTGGGGGCTACGGCCTACCATCCTCGTCTTCGCTTCCTTCGGTGTCAGACAGAAGAAATCGAGCATCACGTTTGTCCGCCCTAGCTCGCGCCAACTCTTCCGAGAGGACAAAACCCCTAGCACGGATCGAGAGTCTTTCTTCGAGACTTGCAACGAGCATATTCCTTGATCCTGCCTTCACGATCGAGGGCCTTTCGCAGTTCAGCTTGAGCATCGGCAGCATCCTTCAAATAGATCGCCATCTCCTGGTCAGCCATAGTTTGGCTCATCACGGCTTCAGCCCGGGCTTCAACGATCTCAGCCCTGACCTTCGAAAGCTCGGACTCGAGCTTCGTGATCACATTTGTTTGAACCAAAGCATTGTCACAAGCTAAGCGAAGTTGAGCCTCAAGGGCGGAGACTTTGCCCAGAGTACCCTCTTCCACTAAAGTCTGAGTGCCCGCCTGAGCCTTCAACTCATCATATTCGCGCTTGGTTCGGTCAACTTCATTCCGAAGGAGCTCCAAGTCCTCCGCCTTTTTCTGCAACTGAGATAAATAAAACACTAGCCTCAGGAGCTAGAAGAAAGAACAGATGCTCAGTCAGAACAAAAACTACCTGCTCCTTCAAATAGCTCTCATAATTCAGGCTCCGACTCGCCTCATACTGTAAACACGCCAGCTCGTTTTCCTTTTCTTCGCAAAGGCGCCTAAGCGATTTCTCCTGGTCCAAAGCTTTTCGAAGCCTGGCCTCCCGGCGAAGCAGCTCGGACTTAAGCGTATCAAAAGCCTGCAAAAAGAAAACACGATAAGAATGGGAGGGCACGAAACTCAGAAAACTTGTGACAAAACTCACCGCATAGTGAAGCCGCTGGACTTCCTCGAAGGTCGAGCACACATCTGCTAGCCAGGCCTCCCCGGCTCCGAATAAGTCGACCCCAGTCGAGGCACAGTCGCTCGGCACATATGACCCCGGGTTTCGAGCACCCCTCGAAGTATCTCCGGCGAAAATAGAGGATGGCAGCAGAGGAGAAACCGCCTTTCCAAAACCGGAAACCACGGGTGCAGTCGGCTCAATCGACAATTCCACTCCGAGCCCCCGATCCAGGTTTGCCTCACTTTGAACACCGTCGCTACGCAAAGGCATCTCTCGCTTATTGTTATCGTTCTTTAGCCCGGAAGCTAGCAACCCTTCCCCCTCTCCAAAGGAGCGCGGCCTCGCATGCCTACAGCGATAAGATTAATACGCGGAAATGGAAAATGCCTCCCCAAATGAAAGAAGGGAAAAGAAAAAATAGCACAACATGCACCGTGATGTTTTACTTCCCATCTGCCCCGAGACAAAGCTTGCCACTTGTGCTCCTCACGAGTCGAGTGGGTCCCCAACTTCCGAACCCAACCCGGTAGATCTGGAACATCGCCGGCGCCCATGAAACCGCTGCAGAAAATGAAAAGAAGGCACTATTATGAAACCAGCTTCCGCCATAAACAAAACTGAGAAGGCATGGAATGTACCACTTAGGTCCTTAATTCCATTCCTCAGGGAATGGAATGAACTCCACGGGGATAACGTTAGGGTCTGAACTCGGACGAATCGACTCATCCATTCCCGATCTCTTTCTTCCTCATCGTCGACAACAAGGGGCGTGGTCGACCGGCATCGCAAGGTTAGCAGAACTTGATGGTGAAAGGGCAGATACAGCCTAATAAGATGACTGAGCATGAATTCAAGAGCCGCCTTCTCTGCGAAGAATCTCATCATCAACACTATTCACCAAAGTGACGGGTGGATCTGCGCCAAGGTAACTCGATACTTTAAACAGAAGTCAAGCACAATCCTATCAAGGGGGCTAGTGTGAAAGGATACGTCTACACATTCAAGAATCCATCGGCACGATCCGTGATGCCCTCATCCGGGGAAAGTATCTGTAACGCTACTTTATCCCTCCAGCCGCAATCTTTTCTCACTAACCCAAAATGATCTTCCCCTATCAAAGAAGTAATCTTCAAGGTATGCTCTCGTTGGTCCCGAATAACGAAGGCGGAGCTCTCCCCTTTCTACCGGACAGACCTCGAAGTGGCAGTCATAGCAGTGGCAAAACCAGAGAACTGGAGCAAGAATTCGTGCAAGCGCGTTAGTACTGAAGTGATGAAAGGCTTAGTACAGAAGAAGAAGGGTAACTACCTAAATTGGCGAGGTCTCCAAAGGAACGAAAGCGACACTATATATGGAAAAAACGGCAATAATTTGCCTGCCAAAAGGGCCAATGTAATCATCGCCAGTCCCGAGGTGGTACCCAACCTCGAGGACCTCCATCAAAAAGAAATTAGGCTCTAAGGAGCCAACAACATCGCCACAAGTTCTGAGGTGGTACCCGACCTCGAGGACCTCCGTCAAAAAGAAGTTGGGCTCTAAGGAGCCAACGTAGTTATCGCCTGTCCCGAGGTGGTACCCGACCTCGAGGACCTCCATCAAAAAGAAGTTGGGCTCTAAGGAGCCAACGTAATCATCGCCAATCCCTAGGTGGTGCCCGACCTCGAGGACCTCCATCAAGAAGAAGTTAGGCTCTATGGAGCCAACAGCATCGCCGCAAGTCCCAAGGTGGTACCCGACCTCGAGGACCTCCATCAAAAAGAAGTTAGGCTCTGAGGAGCCAATGTAATCATCGCCAATCCCGAGGTGGTACCCGACCTTGAGGACCTCCATCAAGAAGAAGTAAGGCTCTAAGGAGCCAACGGCATCCCCGCAAGTCCCGAGGTGGTACCCGGCCTCGAGGACCTCCATCAAAGAGAAGTCAAGCTCCAAGAAGTCGATGACACTATTCCAAGCCTCCAGGTGGTACCTAACTTCAAGGAATTCTAGCAAAAAGGAGTTAGGCTCTAAGGAAACAAGCATTTAAGCTTCACCCATATGGGCTTTATCACGGGATACCATCTAAATTCGGGTAAAACCTCGTTCGTGATCTACCTACAATGCCTTAGGGCTATTTACGCTAAGTTCAAAGAAGGTTTCCGACTGGCTCAGGTTTGAACGAACCCTGCTCGGGGACTGCCCTCGAAAGCTTAAAGGCAGTCCCTATCCTCGGACCTCCAAGCGAATTTCCCCTTGAAGATTATCACGAGGTCTAAATGATAAATCACAATCTCAAGGCTCAAGAAAGTACTTTCTTTCAACTCGAAGTAAAGGTCCCAATGACCCGGGTTTATCGGCCCAATACAGGCTCGATCCAAGGGACCGTAAAGGATTCTGCAGGAAGCCGTATTAATCAATCAAAGGTTAGAAAAATTGCCCGCATCTGGGTTCGACATCGGCAGTGGCCGATAGGGTTACGCATTCAGAGTCTTCGTAAGTGCAAATGAAAGAAAATATAGCAGGCATCGAAGATAAACTTGGGAAAATGTCTTTGTATTCATAAAACACTTGATTACAGAAGCCCACGAGGGGTCCTTACATATGACTACAAAAGCCCACAAAGGGTCCTTACACAGAAACAAAAAAGCGAACAGGTACACGTAAAGTAAAAGCCTAGAGCCTAGCCTACTCTCAAAGGTGCTTCCTCGGCAGCCGCATCTTCGAGCGTCATCTCCTCAGGCATGCATCCTCGGCGGCAATGTCTTCGACCGCCACCTCCTCTGGGGTCTCATCTCGGTCCTCCAAAGTAAAATCTCCGAGGGTGAAGATGAAAAAGAGGAAAATGAGGAGAGGAAGAAGATGAAATTGAGGCGGAAGAAGCAGAAAAAGAGACATAGCCCACCGAAGCCAAAGGTTGAAGATTCGGTGGGCACCAACCCTACATGCACGACCAGCTATTACAAGCCACATCGCGAGATGGTATAAGACTTGACTGAGAGAAAGGCATTGACATATGAATGTGTTACTAGGTGTATTGCTCCTTGGTCAACCCAAAACCAAAAGGCGAGAGTTAGACTGATAAGCAGATTGTTGGACTAGCACATGTGTAGATAATCCATTGTCGAAAGGAGATCATTCAATCACAGCAATTGCGACATGCTATCAACCCTTGATGAACTTGAAGTGAGGTGGGAAACCAGTGAGATAGTATAAAATAATCATGGAAGGTTTGCAGATGTTCATAATGAATTCTCCATGGATTTTGACTTGAGAAATACCCAGATGCTAATGAAAGATAGAAAACAGGAGAAACAGGCGGTGTGCTACGACAACCCCCAAAGGTGCGCTTGGTCTTGACGGAGAGCCTAGTAAGGGTCCTTACGAGAAAGAAAGTGTTACAATGACAGATAGAAGGATATGGTCTCTCATGGTTATCGAATAAGTGTGAGGAATCTAGCACAATGAATTCACTAAGGAACACAATTATCACATGTTGTGGAGGTGTAAAGAGAAAATAAACATTTGTTATGAGCTGAACATGCTTCTGCTATATTAGCTCCCAACTGCAATATACGACCATGCCACGGGCATCCACGATACTATGAACAAAGTGAGCTACTTACTGCGGGATGTCCCAAGTGGACACGAAAGTAATACTAAGATGGCGACACAAGATCTTCCTATGATGGGGATGTGAGGATCTCAATTTTTCAGAGAGACTTTATGCACATGGTGACCATTTCGATTGACATGCACTCATGTGATGGGTGTTAAGGTATGCTCTTACGTTACTAGACACTGAGAAGCTTTCATGATGATACTCGCAAGACTGTAGAGTGATTGTTTAAACCATATAAGCCATATACACAAGTGAGTAAAAGAGTGACTCGAGAAGGATCGCAAAACTGGGATGTTTTACATGGAACTTGACACCACATAGGTAAACTTTACGACGGTGCATGCATAGGCACAAATGAGCAGACGTTGTCCATAAAAAAAATATTTTGTAATAAATTCATCGGATTTAGTCCCCTGTTGAGAATTTAGGAAAGAAAGTGGGAAGTATTAATCCTAGAGTCGTAACTCCATTCAAGGGCATATTTATAGAACTTAATTCCACAAGAGGATGTAAATAAGAGAATTTGTGATAGAGAATATATCTCCTTCAAGGAGTAGTTACACATAAGTTTTTGTGACTCACATCTTATTAAGACCATGTTTATGAGGACTCTTCAATATGGATGTAGACATACAATGAGTAAAATTTTTGTGTTGTTGATAATGATGTACTAGGGAGTGACTTACTTGGTGGCTTTAGGTTGATAGGGCAATAACTTAATCGATGCCCCTCGACTCCACATCCCTAACGCACGTTGGTAACATACTAATATACTACATTATCTGGTGGTGCAGTGACATTAATAGGAGCAAGGGTACTCCCCTTAGCAACAAGTTCTACCAATCCCTCCATGAATCGATACATTCTCCTAACAAACGCTTGGGCAATCTCCCTCAGATTCAATGGTGGGGTCATTCCCTGCTTAATGCTTCAAACTCGTGGATTATGGTATCGAGATTACTCATCTGGAGAATAAGACATAGCGAGGAAATTAGCTCCCTATCTTGGGTTGTACCGCACGATCTGGAGTATCAAAGAATGGTGAAATTCCTAAATGTCCGAATAGCCTCCAACTTATAGATGTGGTCGACAACACACCGATAAGAAGGACTCTACTAGACACGGCTCCGAGACATCCTAGGACACTTTAAAACCTTAGGCTCTGATACCAAGTTTTTCACGCCCCAAACTGAGGTGCGCGACCGGCGCTCAACCGAGCAAGCCGACTGAGCAAGCCTATTAGGTTTCATTCTACCAAATTTAATTATGAATAACAAGGAGATGAACTCCATAAATCCTACTTTATGAGCATTACATTGACAATTTTTATCTTTGTCATCCATTAACAGTTCAACCATACCAACCAAATTATTACAATTAATGGGTACGAAGGAAACATTCTGCCAAATAACAACATATCTAGTTCAAATTTTCAATACCCGACACCACCCACAACCTGTCTACGGAGCCTCTAAATACAACTGAAGAATAATATGGAAATGCCGGCAACAAGGCTCCGTCTATACCTCAAAATACAAAGTACATGATAAACAACGGTACAGGACACCGAAATGAAGAGGGGCTCACCAAGCCAGCTGAAAGGGAGATGCGTCACTAGCTGCGACCAACACTGCCTGCTATGGAACCACCTACATCCATTTAAAGACGTAGCGCCCCCGGTAATAGGGACGTTAGTGCCATCCAATAGCACTAGTATGTATAACTAAACACCACCTCATTAGAAACAACAACCATACAAGAACAAATAAATCATAAGGATTCACTAAAAGCATTAAACAATCACTACATCATCAAATAAAAGGAATCACATAGCTTTCACATAATTTCCATAGCTTTAGTTTGGGGCATATCATACTGTTCATCATTGTTCACAATACCACCGCTATCTTGAGCGGAGTCCGATCTCGACCCGATCGGCTAGGTTGCCTCATTTGAGACATACACTTCAATCACAATCTCATTTTCTCTTTCTCAAGAATTCAATATCAGCACAATACCACCATGTGCGAGGCCGCCTTACCAAGGCGTTTCCCTTTTCCATCAAACATCTCATTTCAATCTTTATTTTACATATATCAATTCATAGGCACTTAGGGCCACAATTATCACATCATACTTGGCGTTAGGCCACATTTCATAACTCACATTCCACATCACTTTCACTTTCAACATCAAACTTACAATTTAAGATAATGGGCACATACAAGAGCAATTCAAGTTGTAAGAAGAGAGAGAGATTCGCATGATTTGGCATAATAATCACGATTTAAACTTGACTTGAAATCTAGGTAATTTAGCATATAGTCCACATTCTTCACATATCACCAATTTATCAAGAATAGCATATTGAACATATGGGGACACACTTTTCATATAAATTCTTGCAACACTAATTCCTTTGAAATAACAAATACTGCGTCAATCAAATTTCGGACTTACAATTTTACATGGACACCATGGGAGCTCAATTTCTAAGAAGAGGGGGTTTTAGCGATGCATACCTTGTTTAAGCTTTCCTTAAGTTACTACTATGTTCCGGAAATTCTTGCAATCCCAATCTACTTTGAGACATAACAAAATTGAACTCAAATTAGGAAGGTATTCATTGTTTCAGCTCATTTCAGCATTTTATCAAATAATAGTTGTGCATCTTGATTTCAAAGCTCTTTTACAAGATTTCCTTCATTCCCCAACCCAATCTTTACTTATTTATGTTCAATAATCTTCCCACAAACCTAATTTGTAAATGTATGTATACATAATACTATTACACCCAAGAATCATACCTCAATAATCCCATCTTATACCCAAAACTCGAAATAAAAGTCTAGTGTATAGAACCTAACCTCTTAGATGAAGATTTTGTGATTGGTTTCCTTGATTCTTGAAGATTGATAGAAGATTGAATGGTTAGAATGTTAGGCTCCCTCCTTCTCTCTCTAAAATTCTCTTAACTCTCTCTAAAATCATCAGAATATCGCCCCAAATGAAACCCCAAAGCCTATATATTAAAATGGGGTCGGGTCATGAAAATAGGAAGATTAACCCTCCGAATTCGGGTCTGCGGTCACATATTGGACCGCAGAATGGGTATGCTGGCCGCAGACGCGTCGCAAAACCCGGTGCCCAGAACTGGGCTACACTGGTCCAGTTTGCGACCAGATTTGCGATCGTAGATCAATTATGCGGACCGCATAATGGTTTTTGCGAGCGCAGAACTGACACAAGATCGCATTTTCCAGCCTTTGGTAATTTGATCATAACATTGTGTAGGAATGTCCAAATGACGAACGGTTTGAAGAGTTAGAAACTAGACTCAAAGACCTTTTATATGATAGGTTGTCCATCACATAAAACCTTATACATATTTAGATATGCTCGTTCAAATTGTGGACTTGTGCAAACTCATTTGGAATTTTAGCCCATTATGAAATTTTCTAACTTGTCTTAGACTTAGGCCTCCCATTAGACCCCACATTACTTATTATATGACTTATACACTTATTTACCAAATCCAATTGATGCCCATCATGTTAATAGCACATAAAACATTATAATTAGCCCACATGGCACCACGAAATCCTAATTTACTTAGCGAAATTTTCCGGGGCCTTACACTGGGATGCTTTAAACTTCACATGAATGGGTAGATAACATGCTTACGGGTCTACATGCTTGTTTGCTACTTTGTTTGACGTGCCTATTTCTTTACGCTAATAGAGATCATGCCTATAGGAACTCGAACACTTCAATCTCTCAACTTGTCTAATGCCCACACATTATCAGAAGCATGAGTTTAAGTGCATTACTTGTTAACATGTCCACTCCTATGTGTTATTAGATAACATGCCTATAGGAATCAAGCATCAATAACTATTAGCTCAATTTGTGCAATTGCAATGTGCTTATTAGATAGCATGCCCATATGATCGTATTAATATATGCCTTTGCTAATACTCATATAGATACCATGTCTATTGGGCTTTAATTGATTAATTAATCGATTGCTTCAATTGTCTTAGTACTCTGCCAACCTAGATAACATGCCTATAGGAATAAGCACGATAAATCTACATTCAAATACCAACTATTAGGGAACCTGGCTATAAATATTGCTACTCGCGTAGAAAGCATGCCAATAGGATCAAACACTAATAATTCTGAGTTTTCCAATGGCTTGCTTTCACTGCCCCATTGTGCGAACCACTTAGAGATCATGTATATAAGTTTTCATAACCTGCAATTTGTAATCTCGATAATCCAAATAGCAGCACCATCCACGAGATATTCTTAAACTATGCGGTCATTTAGAAGCTATGCTTATAGGTTTTAAACAACACCTCGATTCTTAAATTTCCTACTGCATAATATAAAATCTGTTCGCGTGCTTTGTTGCTTATGTTTGGAGGCTAACTTGAGCCTTTGACTGTCTTTACGTGAAGTCCTATCTGTTTTGAATGACGCTTAGTTTTGTCATTTTTGAGCAACATAAGTTGAGTCTAGAACCACCCAAATAGAGGTGCAAAGCCTCTTGGACCATAGACATGGGACGTGTAACGCACGCATAGGGTACGACTTGGAATTGAAGTAGAACGCTTTTAGGAAAACAACTTCAATATAGTGATCGGGTAGCAAGAGATCATAGTTTGTGCCCGCTGAATAATATGAGTACCTCCTATCTAAAGGAAGTTGCGAAGTATTATTTATGTTGTACGGGGTGATCCTTTAGGATAAAAAACTTAGGATCCCTCCCCCCCTTTCCTTTTTTATATACTTGATATCTACACTTAGTCGTTTAACATAAACCATTGTATTGTATCCTTGTAATCATTAAGGATTTCTACCAATTCCCAATGTGTTATGATAAGACTGTTCAACTTCTATACTCACCTTTGTTTATTTGATCACCTAGCCTATTACATAATCCGCATAGTTTAAAGTTCAGCCGGGACTCACAGTTGTAGACCTCGAAGAGTGCATAACACCTTCTGTATGAGGTAGTTTGAGCCCTTACCCGATCTTTAGTGACATAGACTTGTCAAACAGAGTAATTTGCAAATAGGTGCCCTAAAGTGTTGATACCCAATTTTCCCTATGTACTTATATATACTCAAAATATTCTCAAAATAGTATGTACATGCATATATAAGCATGCCCAAGAGTTTTGGTATTTTTCCCTTATTTTTTAAAGATCTTAAAATCAATTTGTTGTCTATTTTAATAGTACAAAATTCAATAAATATTCCCAAACTAGCATTTTTGGTGAATAATTTATTTCATTCCCATATTTACACTGAGATATAATTAAAGTAATTTTTGCGTATTTTTTATACATTTGTTTGGTAATTTTTTTTTTAGCTAAATTGCATACAATTCCAATTATGGCCTATTTTACAATTAACAGTATTTGATAATCATAAAATCACATTTAGTATTTTTACATTAGTATTTATATGTTATTAATTAGTTCAGTACCTGTAATTTATTTTTAAATCATTTCTTACTACTTTTATAAAATAATAAAAGGGGAAAATTGGCTATTTAACAAACAACCCTTATTATTTCAATTATAGCCAATTTAGCCCCATCCCCATCAGATTTTTAATTAAACCCAAATGGCCCAATAGCCCGTTTAAACCAACCCGACCCAAGCCCCCTTTGATCTGAACCGTTGATCTTTGAGATCAACGGCCTCAATTCGCCCTTCCTTAATTAAACCTAATGACTAACCCTAATTCCATCATTTTCATTTCAGTAGCCGCCCCTGAACACCCTCCCCCTCTCAAACTCTCTCGAGTGTTCTTGAAACCCTAATCACCTTCCCCCCATTTTCGACCTCTAACTCACCAGAAGCCATGGCCTCTCAGGCAATGGATGATCTATGCTCACCTCCTATCGCTCCTATGTGCTTGGTACTCGAAGGTTCGAGGCTAGACCTCAAAGGTCTCCACCCAGACCTCCGCCGATTTGAGGTTCCCAACCATCTCCGGCCTGGCTCCGGCACATCTTAGCCTCCTGAGCCTGTTTCCAGTCTCGTCCGACTTAGATCAGACGTTTTCGAAGCCTTTCTCATTCTAGGGTTCACCTGAAAACCCTAACTATCGAGGTTCTTCTCCGGTTATCTCCAGATCTGTGTGTATTCATGCTTTATCTTGAGTTTTCAAGTGGTTTCCCCAATTTTTCGTTTTAAAATCTTACTTTCAAAGTCGCCTCTTTTCTGGTTTAGGACTTTCCGAAAAATGCTTCAGCGTTTTCCGACTTTTCTTTTTCCTTTCTTATGTGTGTTTTATATTCTTATGTGTTCTCATATATACATGTTCTTCTACCATGTTTTCTGTATTTTGTTCTTCTCTCTACTATGTTTTCACATGCTATGTTTATGTGCCATGTTTCTATGCTATGTCTCACATGCTATGTTCTGCTACTTGCCTTCCACTATGACTTGATATGATTCATCTACTGCATTTTTCAACCATGTTCATTAAGTGTTCCTACTATGCCTGCTTAAGCGTATTTGCCTCTACTGTCTCTTCTACTCTCATTAGTGTTTCAAATTAATTACCTTACTCTATTTTACATTAAACTTTCTATTATATCTGCTTGTTTCTCTTCTTTGCATTTGGTTCAAGTCGAAAACCCTAGGGTTTGGGGTTTGTTGACGAGTGTGGTCTTGTATGTTTGGACTAGGGTTCCATTCGAGCCCTGAACTCTCTCAAATTCACTTTGGATCCATATAATAAGTTTGAATCCTTTTGTGTATGAAATCTTCTGATTAGCATGACAACCCCTTTTATATGTGTTAAAATCTTTCTTCAAAAGGTTTTCCAATTTGTGTCGAATCAGATTTTTTTTCTGGGTTAATTGATTGCTACTGATTCTTCTTAAGTGAAGCCTCCCTTCACCTTTTTCTGACTTGGTTCATTCACATAAAATTTTCGACCCTTGATTGCTTGGCTGTCAACTGATTTCCTTTCCTTAATTTGCATGATCGTGTACTGTCAAAAGCCTTTCCTTAAATAACTATTATGTATTTACCCTTCTTGCGTTACTTTGAAAAGTGATTAATTAACTCCTTTCCTTATTTACCTTGCCCGTTTGAAATCAGAATCCCTTGCGTGATTGATTTTCAAACTATTTTCTTACCTATTTCTGCTTCTCTTCTGCATTATAAATACATGACATAATTTTTGAACAGACACACGATTTTAATCATCACAACTCTCTTCTAAAAGCTACACTCTTGCTTCTTGATTGCAACTTGGCTTCCCTGAGTCTACTGCTTCTCCCTACTTGCTTGTTTCTGAAAACTGGTATGCCCTTTCATTTAAACTTTTGCCCCCATCCCTATATGTTGATTCTATAGTTTCATTCTTCTGTGTGGTTTGCTGTTCATGCTTCGTAGTTTATGCTGAGTATTTTTCTTTCTTTTCTTCTGCTTTTAGATGAATCCCTACCCCTAACCCCCTTTATGTGTTGAGTTGAAGCCTTGGTGTGACAGTATCCCAATTACTGCCCAGGCCATGGTTTGACCTTCAATAGGTCCTGGACTCTCCAATGTTTGGCTAGTGGGCTGGTCAGGGGTGTGCCAGCATTTTATGCTGCTGGGCATGACCACCATCCTGCCTTAGCATCCCTTAATCCCCTCTATTGCACTTACAGTTGTTCCTAGACTCTATGTTCTACCCCCCTCCAATGAGCCTTGCCTTGGGACCTTGAGCTCCCTCTGAACTTGGACGTTGGAGGGCTGGCCCTTCCACACTGCACTTTAACTCAGTTCTATCATGATATCTGGGTGTGAGCATTGCCTGGAGTTCTTGAAACTCCTTGGAACTTTGACGCATCGTGGATAAGAGAAAGGCTTTGCAACCTGATCCTGGCAGTTGGCTCATATCATATTGTTAGACCTTGGGTTTGAATTAGGCTCCTTGGATGCAGCTTAAGAGTTCTGATTGTAATTTTATTTCCCGTTATCGATTCATCTTGGTCTGTAATAAAATTTTGCAATAACCTCTGGGGTGATTAGTGAAAAGGGGAGGATAACCATGCATGCAAAGGGGTAGATATAATGCTCATAGGGAATTACCATGCTTCTATACTCATGTATCTTGCCCCTAGCTTTACATATCACATGTAGATATCATGTCTAAGGTTTCTACACTTCTCCACATAGATATCATGTCTATAAGGTCTCTGCACCTCTCCACATAGATATCATGTCCATAGGGTTTCTGCACTTCTGCACATATAGATACCATGTCGATAGGAATCTTGCATCTCCATATGGATACCACGCCTATAAGTAACAAGAAATCCAGACTCTACGCATGCATTGTTCACTAGGCAAACCTATTTATAGGATTAAAAACTAACAGTATTCACATACCATGCCTATAGGATTTCCGCGCTCTTGCTACGCCTGTAAAAAGTGTTTAAATTAACGACGCTAGAAAGCATGCCTATAGGAACTATCAATCAAATCTGAATCACTCGTTTTAAGATTAGCACTAATTACAGAACTCGCACCATTCTGTTAAAAACTGGCAACTTTCTTAATCAGTTTGTTTCTTTATTCCTGAAACCAGTAGATGCCATGCCTATAGGCCATCACGTAGGCAAACAAGTATGTAGTTAATTAATTGCGCTAATCTTCGATAAGTTGCAGCCAGGCGAGCCTAATGCGAACTTCTTGCCTGAAAATATATAATGAACCAGCCTGCCTAATGTTAAGCATAATTTCGACCTAATCAGTACATGTAAGACATGCTAAACTACATCATTTTCTGTGATTAAAGGAGGTTTATCTGAGCCTTAATTGTTTTGTGCTCCCATAACTGCTTTCATGTATTTTTCTTGACGCCTTAGTATTTTAACCCTTTTAAATCCCTGAAAAGCCAAGCTTCCTCCCTTTAGGATTAGTAGTCCTAAATGCCTCCAGGACTGATAGGTGGGACGGGTAATAGCATGCAATAAGTAAACGAGACTATTTCGCGCTTAACACCTTAACGGGGTGGGAAGGGTAGACATGGAGATGATGATCACACGATAACACTACGCGTACGATTGATTACCGGTGTTGTGTGGATGATCCATGTGATTTATAAACCTAGGAACCCTTTCCTAATCAAACTTT
>NW_017670697.1:484046-493491 GCF_001879085.1 Nicotiana attenuata | reverse complement strand
AAGGGTAGGAGCATTGTGGAAAATATTCTTTTAACTCAAGAGATTGTCACTGATATGAGACTTAGAACTAAGGCTGGACCAAATGTTATAATGAAGTTGGACATGACCAAAGCCTATGACAGACTTTCTTGGTTGTTTCTGACTAAGGTTTTGAGAAAAATGGGCTTTTCAGAGAGATTCATAGGGATGGTGTTTGGTATAGTCTCGAACAACTGGTATTCAGTTCTAGTAAATGGCCAAGCACATGGTTTTTTCAAATCATCAAGAGGGGTAAAAACAAGGGGATCCCCTGTCTCCTACTTTTGTTTATCTTAGCAGCTGAAGCTTTATCAAGGGGACTAAATGATTTGCATTTGAATCTGTATTTCTGTGGATATGGACTTCCTAAATGGAGCCCAAAGATCAACCATTTAGCATATGCAGATGATACAATTATTTTTTCATCATCTGATGCCACATCCCTTAGGCTCATCATGGAGGTTCTTGCAGCATATGAAGTAGCTTCTGGCCAATTGGTAAACAAGGAAAAGTCAGCTGTGTATTTGCATCATTTGACAGATGCAGAAGTGGCAGATAAGGTGGAGAGAGTTACAGGAATTAAGAGGCAGGAATTTCCAATTGTATATTTGGGGTGTCCTATATTCTATTCAAGAAGGAAAATGGAGTACTACCAGCCAATGATCACTAAAGTATTGGATAGATTACAATCATGGAAGGGCAAGCTTTTGTCTATAGGTGGAAGGGCAGTACTCATTGCTCATGTACTGCAAAGCATGCCAATTCACCTATTATCAGCAGTTAATCCTCCTACATATGTGATTAATAGACTCCATAAGATTTTTGCACAATTCTTTTGGAGTAGCTCAGTGACAGGAAATAACAGACACTGGGCATCATGGAGTACATTATGTATGCCAAAGGATGAAGGGGGGATTGGGTTTAGGTCCCTTCATGATGTAGCACAAGCTCTTTTCTGCAAACTGTGGTGGAATTACAGAACTAAGCCTAGTTTGTGGAGTTCCTTCATGAGTCAGAAGTATTGTAAAAAGATGAATTCTGTGATAGTTCCATGGAGAGAAGGGTCTCATGTATGGAGAAAGATGCTAGAGTGTAGGGATATTATTGAGCACCAGATTAAGTGGCATCCAAGAATGGGCTCTTCTTTGTTCTGGTATGACAACTGGACAGGTCTAGGGGCATTATATTTTCTGGTTCCTCAAGAGTTTGGAGTTGATGAATCTGTACATAATGTCTGGGATGTTGTAGATGGAGGACAATGGGATACTGAAAGGCTGCTGGAAATATTACCTGAGGAATATGCAGAACATATCATGGAAAACATACAGCCACCTGCAGTGCAAGGGGTTCTTGATACACCTTGTTGGATGCTTGAATCCAAAGGTCACTTCAGTGTTAGAACAGCCTGGGATTACTTGAGAAAAAGAGCAGAACCAATGTCAGTTTATAAGAAGATCTGGGTGAATGGATTGCCATTCAAAATAGCCTTTTTCATGTGGAAGGTATGGAAAAACAAGTTGCCACTTGATGATTTTTTCAGAAGACTTGGGTATCTTATGGCATCCAAGTGTTGGTGCTGCTCAGAACCTAAGGAGGAGACAACACCTCATCTGTTTTTCACCTCATATGCAGCAAAAAAAGTCTGGAGTTACTACCTTGGGCATGCAGGTATTACAGCAGAAGGGCTTACACTCCATCAAGCTATTATCAAATGCTGGACTGCAGATGTGGTACCAAGACTTAAGCCAGTTTTGCAAGCACTGCCATCTGTAATTGTATGGGAATTATGGAAGAGAAGAAATAGCTACAAGTATGGAGATGCAGTTACTATTAACAGGGTGGTGTACCAGATATCCTCTACTTTGCAGTCATTAATAAAGGTGAGGAAGCCAGGAATAAAGCAGGTTCCCCACAGGTGGCCAGATATGCTAAAAATGATGGAACAGTTCACACCAACTCTCAAATACACAAAGGTGATGTGGGATTTCCCAGAACAAGGATGGGTGAAAGTCAACACAGATGGAGCTTCAAGAGGCAATCCTGGAAGGAGTTCAATTGGTTTTGTCCTAAGAAATGAGGAGGGAGATGTTATATATGCTTGTGGCAAGGAGATTCAGGAAGGTTCAAACACAATTGCTGAAGCTAAGGCTATATATGAGGCTATCAAGTACTGTGTGCAGCATGATTATGTATTGATAGATTTGCACACAGACTCTATGGTATTGAAGAAGGCAATTACAGGAGAATGGAAGCCTCCTTGGGTTATAGGAAGGGTGGTGGAAGAGATTGCAGAATTAATGAAGAGGGCCAATGTCAAACTTTCTCACACTCTCAGAGAAGGAAACAAGTTAGCAGATCATATTGCTAACTATGCCCTGGACATTGCCCCTATGGAATGTCATGGATTTAAGGAGCTGGATGTGCAGGGTAGAAAGCTGGTGAATTCAGACAAACTTCAATGCCCATACATTAGAGTCTCAGTTGCAAAGAGATAGTCAGAAGTAAATAGAAGTGAAGATGTACCAGTTAATCTATGTTACTGGGGATTCTAATAAGAGCAAATTTGAGTTTGGGGGAGAATGTGAAGCCAGGGTTAAGCAAAGGAGTTAAGCAGGGGAATCATCATGCTCAAATCTATGTAGAGGAGAGTATGGTGATACTGTTTATTACTAACATTGGTTTCTTTTTTGCAGGTAGGAGCTGGATATTTATGCTATGCTATGTTCTCCATTTCTTAAGGGTGGTATTAGTATTTTATACTCAATCCCTAGGAGATGCAAACATGGCATACATAAATTCTTATCAAAGAACACACTCAAGTTTAAGAAAATTGCCCAGAATGTCTAAGAGAAGTGGGCAAAATCAGCAGCAAGATGGAAAATGGTATACATGGAATCAGGCATGGACATACAGACAGTATCCTCAAATCCTTATGGAGGAGAGGAAGAACAGTAGTTCTGGTGGCCTTTTCTTGGACAACCCTTACTCTGTGGTACGAGTACAGTGTACTCAAATCAATGAGGGGAATTCAAGGGAAGACACAAGAGGTCATATATCACCAAGTACAACAGAAGCAATGCATACAAAGTCATGGAATCACACAATGTCAGCAATCCTAGCTATATTCTATGTTATAAGGAATCCCCAGGTGGTGGTATTAGTACTTCGTACTCAATCCATCGGGGTGAACTTAAACATAGAATATAGAAAGGTAACAGGAGCAGTTGCAATAACTAGCATAGACAATTGTGGACATAATTGTAAAATATCACCCAAGAGAGCAGGACATTACGTTCACAATGAAGTGATACAAAGACAGCAAGCTAAGCATTGGTGTCACTTGGACACAAAGCCTGCGGACAGCACACTTCTCTTCTCAAGAGAAGCTAGCTGGATGATGCACAAACACAATAAAATAGCTAATCACAGGGAACAATTAAAAACATTACATATATGTATTTGTCCTACAAAGTACTACAAGTTTAGAAAGGTTACACACTCAATTGGAACATTCACAAGCATCTTCACCAGGTCAAAGCAGAGTATTTCAGCAGTCGAGGACAGTTCATCTGAATTTGGTCAGCACAGGGCCCTCAAGAATAGTGCAGCAGTTATGAGAAGTCGTACTAACGAGCAATGCCAGTCCAGCAGAACGGAGCAATTGATATCAGCAACATGCAAGAAGAATCGAATAACAAATGTCGGGTGTAAGGATAGGTGGTACAAAAATGCAGCAGACAAAACAGAAATTGAAGAGAAATTACAAGGGAGTGAGGTTACCTTTATGAGATGCAGACAGAAGCAGATGAATGAAGGGTTGCATCCTCAGCAAAATAGAACAACAGAAATGATTGGGGGAGTTAATCTTCAAGGGCTAAGCAGGCGAATCAATAAGAAGATGATTTTAGCATCTGAATCTTTATCGATTCAGCTGAGAGATGGAAGATTTAGGGACTTTGGGAGCAGAAATGAAGAGGAAGACAGGGATTCGATGTCTTCTAGGTTGGATAGAGAGAGAAGTGGTTGGATAGAGAGTGAAGGGGCTGAGTGTCGGTGCAAATTAGGATATAGATATAAAATAGGAAAGTATAGTGTAATGGGGTTACTTGTGCAAATAATAGATTTGGTAAATGGGGCTAAGCTGGGATTATTTATGCAAAAAGGAACTGCTGATGGTCTGGGCTTACATTTGGGCCTGGAAATAATGTTGAAAGGGAGAGGGTATACGGACTGGGCTGTTGGAGTGCTGGAATTAGTCACTTCATGGGCTAGTTGCAAATCAGCAATTATTAAGGCTGGTTGTGCAATTTCGAGGCTATTTGTGCAAATCCTAGGCGTTACTGGACTGGTTGTACTTGCAAGAATTAGGGAAGACATGGCTATTTCTGCAATTCATGAGTTGAGGCTGGATGTGCAATTTGGACGCTATTTGTGCAAATCTGATGTGTTTTATGGGCTGGCCGTAAATGCAACAATTATGGAGGTCTCTTTTTGGCTAATTCACATGGGCTTTGAGGATTGGGAAGCTGCGATTTATTTTCATGGGCTAGTTTTGATACAAATTTTTGATAGATTTATTGTGATATCAATTTTGAGCATATTACTCAATTTTGATAATAGGAATTATGTAGAAGTTATTTTATTTCGTACACTTGTTAGGATTTCATGACATTTTATTTGTTTTCGTACTTATATAAATAAAAACTAGCCCTAGGCTATGCCTAGTGGATTGCTTAAAAAAAAAAAAACCCCAAACTGATTCTCTCTGCCTTCTCTCTAGAAATAGGCGATTTTTCTATTTTAGAGAGAGAAAGCTCGAATTCCGGTAGCCATGGCCACTGTGGCCGGCGGCCAGCCACCAACGATGGCTGGGCTGCCTCCCCAACCCCCACCCACCGTTACCCAGCCCCCAGCGACAACAAACAACACTGCGCATCCCTACAATTTGCCTAACGAGAACACTGTACCAATGAATTACGCCAAAGCAGTGCAAAACTCGAAGAACACTGCCATGCAAGAACGTGCGTCTACTGTGGAGCCTATTTTATTACGTCGAGTAGATTTTGTCAATGGGCAACCATTGGTAAAATTTACGGAAGCAGAGGTAGATAGAATGAATGTTATTGAGGGCCTTCAATATGCTGTAGTTGGAAAATTTTCCTATGGTTGGCCAGAATTGAGTGAAATTAGACGAATTGTCCCCATGCAATGTGGAATAAAGGGTGAATGTAATATTGGGTACCTACGAGATAGGCATGTTCTTATTCGTATGACATTGTGGCAAGATTTTGTTGATTTTACTTCTAAAGGTACACAATATATTAAAGACAAGCATGGTCATGAGTATCAAATTAGACCTCTAATTTATGATGTTAAATTTAAAGTAGGTGAGGAGACTCCAATGGCTATGGCTTGGATTTCTTTCCCAGGCTTGTTACCTACTTACTTTGTGAAAGAGTGTCTATTTTCACTTGCATCAGCTGTGGGAAAGCCATTGCACTTAGATATGGCTACTATCAATAAGACTAGACCTAGTTGTGCTAGGGTCAAAGTTTTGGTAGATCTCTTAGCTGATCATCCTAAAAAGGTTAGAATGGACATTGTGAATGAAGCTACAGGGGAAGTTAGAACAGAATGGGTAACTATCAAATATGATATGTTGCCTAAGTATTGCAAAGCATGTAGATTACAAGGGCATGATGACTTTGAATGCTGGAGGCAACATCCTGAATTATCACCTTATGATCAAGGAAAACAGAAGGAAACTAAAGGTAAGGAGCAGATTCAGAAGCAAACTAATCAACCATTGATGATTTTGTCAAGTGGTAGAGTTGTAGGTAATGTGATTTCTAATGTAGAACAATGGAAAGAAGTGAGAGATAATCGAGGGAAGAAAAACAGCACCCAGGAAGTTAATGGAAAGGAAATAGTACCAATAAATCAAGCAAACTTACAGCAGATTCAGGGGAAGCAGGTGGAGGAGGTGATTACTCATAGACAGGGTGGGCAAGAAATTGTTCTGGCAAATGTTAACAATGTAATGCAAGCTCATAATTGTGGAGGATCAGGAAAGGAAAATACTCCAGCAAACATTAATGTGCAACAAAGTAATGGTATTACAAGGGAGGAAGTGGTGGCAGATGGTTCAAATAATCAGCAAATTCAAACTTCTAACAGGTTTGCTGTATTGGAGGTCCAGGAGGATGATGATGCAGGGATAAATCAAATAGTGGAAGTTGGAAATAAAAGCACTGTTAATTCTACCAAGAAACTAAATCATACAGCAGCAATATTTACTCCAAAATCTACTGTAATTGGAAGTACAACAAATAAGGAAGATACTGAGAAGCACAATAGCAAGAATAATGAAATGGTGGAAGACAATCAAAAAGATTCAACAGTAGCCTGGGTTAATAGAGCTTTCAATGCTAATACTGTAGCCACTAATCAGTCTTGTCAGGAAGTTCCATCTCAGGCAGCTGAGATTGATGCAACTTTGAGAAATATCAATGCTACTAAGGAGGTACAAGCAGAAGGGAGGAAAATATGGAGTCAGCAAGTAGAAGAGGACTCAGATGAAGGGGAACTGCCAGAAGGGGCATGTGGAGAAGTGGAATCATCAGATGAAGAGGTAGATCAAGAAGAACAAAGCGTCAATAACAATGACAAAGGACAACAGTCAGTTGGAAACAACAATGAAGACAAGCAGAAACAGGGTGATAGGCCTGTAACAAATATGGATGGAGATGGAGCACAACTGATTCATACGGATGTGCCTCCAGATAAATCCAAAGAATTGCAATTGACAGAAATGCAGCATGAAGTTAGAGTTGAGAATATAGGTGTATTAACTTCTATTCAGTCATGTGATATGGCTCCAGCTAAAGGTGACATACAATCAACACAATTGGTACACAAAGATCAAGACAAGGGTAATGCATTAGTGGGGAAGGAGGATTTTCAGAATCAATTGGTAGAACCAAGGGTTACATTGGTAGCAACAGATTTAGTTAAATCAATAGGGAAAGATTTGGATGAAGAATCTACTACCCAAAATTTTCAGAAAGTGGCAAGACAAGGAGATCTATCACCTAGGCACATGGACATAGGAAATCTGCAGGTAGAGGTAAAAAGAAGATCCAGAGAGAATCACAAAGTATAGCTCCTGGGGTCCAAACAAGAAGGACCCTATCTAAATCTCACAACTAAATGATGAATGCTATTATATGGAATGTGAGATCAGTGAATACAAAAAAAGCCTTTGAAAGACTTGTCAACATGCAAAGGCAACATCACTGTCAAGTAATTGGAATCATGGAACCAATGCGGGATCCTAGGAAGTTGGAAAGATACAGGAGGAAAATTGGCTTTGTTCAAGCTTTTTCTAATGTATCAAATAAGATATGGGTATTTGTAGATGAAGATCATGGGGTGGATGTGTTGATCAACTCAGAACAACAGATTACTATGAAGTCGACAAATATGGATACACAGAACTCTTACATTATCACTATTGTGTATGCTAAGTGTGATCCTATTGAAAGGATTGAATTGTGGGACAGCATGTATTATTTGGCTAGAGACATGACAAGTCCTTGGCTTGTAGCAGGGGATTTCAATGTTATAATGGATGAAGAGGAGAAATTTGGGGGGCTACCAGTATCACTAAATGAGGTTACTGATTTTAGACATTGTGTTAATACTTGTAACCTCACAGATTTAGGCTTTAAAGGCAGCATATTCACTTGGTGGAATGGGAGAGCTGGGGAGGATTGTATCTTTAAGAGGCTTGACAGATGTCTTGCAAATATTGAATTTCAAGAGATGTTTCCTACTATAGAGGTCAATCATTTATCCAAAACAGGATCAGACCATAGTCCTTTGTTCTTAACATGTAAGACAGATGCAATTCCAATCAAGAAGGCTTTCAAATTCCTTAATTTTTGGATAAAGCATCCTACATTTAAGACTGTGGTCAAAGATAACTGGAGAATAGACTTTTCTGGAGACCCTTTCTACATGTTTAATCAGAAGTTGAAGAAACTAAAGAAGGCCCTGTCAGCTTGGAGCAGGAACACCTATGGGGATATATTTCAAAAAATTGCAAGTTTAGAAGAGGTGGTAATTGTCCATGAGGCTGAATTTGAAAGAAACCCTACACTTCAAAGCAGACAAAGATTACAGAAGGTGCAAGCTGATCTAATTAGATATCTAACTATTGAAGAAGAGTTTTGGAAGCAGAAGGCTGGCATGAACTGGTTCCAGGATGGTGATAGGAATACAAAGTTTTTCCATGCACAGGTTAATGGTAGGAGAAAGAGACTACAATTAAACAGAATTAAAGATGCAGATGGTAACTGGTTGGAGGACAATGCAGATATGGCAGATGAGGCAGTAAGATTCTTTCAAAATCAGTTTCATGAGAGTACAATTCCTACAAACTTCAGGATTCTGGAGTATGTGCCTACTCTAGTAGACAGTGTACAGAACACTAAGCTGATTCAGCAGCCTACAGAGGAGGAGATCAAATATGCAGTTATGGGGTTAAGTGGTGAGAGTGCAGGGGGTCCTGATGGTTTTACAGGTGCATCTATCACTGCAGTTGGACATAATTAAAGGAAGATGTTGTAGCTATGGTGCAGGCCTTCTACAATGGTCATTGAATTACCTAGGTAATAACACATAAATATGGTGTTGTTGCCAAAAGAAGAAATAGGTGGAAACATATTCTGACATGAGACCAATCAGTCTCAGTATTTTATCAATAAAGTTTTTTCTAGAGTAATTCATGAAAGACTAGTGGAGATGCTACCTAATTTTGATCTCTGATGAGCAAGCTGGCTTTGTCAAAGGGAAGAAGCATAGTGGAGAATATTTTATTAACTCAAGAGATTAGTGACTGATATTAGACTAAGAAACCAAAGCAGGACCTAATGTTGTTTTAAAGCTGGACATGATGAAGGCTTATGATAGACTTTCCTGGATATTTCTATCAAAGGTCTTAAGAAGGATGGAATTTGGTGAAAGGTTTATTGTTTTTGATATTTGAATTGTATCTAACAACCGGTATTACAGACTAATTAATCGGCCAGCCTAATGGTTTTTTCAGATCTACTAGAGGTGTGAAGCAGGGGTGATCCTTTATCACCTACTTTGTTCATATTAGCAGCAGAAGCTATGTCAAGGACTTGAATGCACTTCACAGTAACAGGCAGTTTAAAAGGATTTGGAATGCCTAAAATGGAGCCGTAAGATCAATCATCTAGCTTATGCTGATGATACTATCATTTTCTCTCTTCATCTGATACTATTTCCTTGAGGCTAATTATGGATGTTCTGAATGACTATGAAGTTGCATCAGGGCAGTTGATTAATAAGAAACAAATCAGCAATATATTTGCATGAATCAGCACGGGGCAGATATATC
>NW_017670697.1:477432-480937 GCF_001879085.1 Nicotiana attenuata | reverse complement strand
ACAACTGGTCAGAAATATTACAAATGCTGGAGCAATATACACCAACACTAAAGCATGAGAAGGTCATATGGGAATTTCCACAATCTGGTTGGGTAAAGGTTAACACTGATGGAGCATGTAGGGGTAATCCTGGGAGAAGTTCCATAGGTTTCTGTTTGAGAGATGAAGCAGGAGAAGTAAAATATGCACTGGGAAGGAGATCAGAGAGGGTACAAACACTGAAGCTGAGGCAGCAGCAATTCTGGAGGCTTTAAGAATGTGTAGAGCAATGAATTGCAGTCAGATTTGGTTGCAGACTGATTCATTACTTTTGAAGAACATAATTGATGGATTATGGAAGCCCCCCTGGTGTATTGTTGATCAGATAGAGGAAATAATGAGATTGAAAGGGGAGTTTAATTTCAGAATATCACATACATTCAGGGAAGGAAATCATTTAGCAGATCACTTAGCAAATTATGCTTTGGATGAGGGAGACATGGAATGTTATGGCTTTTGGGACCTGGACAGTCAAGGTAGAAGGCTGGTGAATGAAGATAAGATGCAATGCCCTGTTTTGAGAGTAAGAGTTGCAAGAAGTTAGCAGAAGAAAAGGAGGCCTGGGGTGAATTAGAAACAGGGGTTACTTATTGCATCACTCATACTCAAATCTGGATAGAGGAGAGTATGAGTGGAGCATTTATTACTAATCTGTTTTTCTTTTTTGCAGGTACAACTATGCTATCTATATCCTATACTTTAATGAAACTTAAGATGGTGGTATTAGTACTCAGTACTCATTCCATTTGGGTAGATTTAAGTATAGTATATAGTATAGTACTAAGGGCATTCATAGTGAGGACAAGCAGTTCAAAAAACAAGTGCATACATAGGAGTACACAGATATACAGAGTGCAGACATTTGATTTCCAAAGCATAGGAAGTCAGATGGATGATGCATCTGTAGAAGAGGGAATCAATTCTTTTGGAAAATGTCATGGAAATACATACAGGGAGTCAAGCAATATCCAAATCCTTTTGGGAGGAGGACATAAAGATCAGAGAATATTCAGGGGTCCAGATGAAAGATCAAGTAGTCTGTTTATACAGTTTTTGGACTTTGTTATTGTTAAAAGGTGTAATGGAGGTTCATTGGTGGTATTAATGTTATGCATTCATTCCAATGGATCTAAGTTACATCTAAACAATAGCACAAGGACAAATTTGCAACTCATCAACAACAGCATACACAAAGAAAAGTCACTGTATAATATATTGCAAAAAGAACAAACATATAAGTGGTTTTTAACAGTTATTGCAGTCATATCTATAATCTATGTTTTAAAGAGGCTTCAGGTGGTGGTATTAGTACTATGTACTCAATCCACCGGAGCTAAATTAAAGCTAGACTATGGAGTGGTTGCAAAGAAGATCAATTGCATGATATCATACGGGATTGCAGGATTCTATTTTAGTGCAAACAAGCAAATAATGTCAGGAATAAAGAACAAGCATACACAATTTTTGGGGCTTATAGTTGTACAGTTTGCAGACAGTAAAATCATTACAGATTTTAACTGGATGATGCAAAATGAAGAGGAAATGAATAAGGACAATGGGTACAGAAAGGAAGTACACTCAGGATTTTCTAGTACATCAATCTATAAGGGAGGGGAGAGTACAAACTCGTTCGAAGCTCTCACAGTGAAATCCAATAAGGCTCTTACAGCGATTGCAGCAGCTGGAAAGATGATTTCTGGGCCTCAACAACATCTCCACAACACGCGTCATACGGACTCAGGTACATGCATGAAGAATCAAAGAAGAAATGGAGTTAGAATAATTGAGTGGAGCAAGGATGAAGAAGATAAAGCTCAAAAGAAAGAGGGAGAGAAGCGATATTACCTAGGGTTTTTCAAGACACCATTGATAAGGTCCAAAATCACTCCCATCAGAGAAGGCACACAGATTCATGTAGTTTGAAGAAGGTACAGAGCAGAAATGAAGTTAGAAGAGTAATTTTGAACAAAAATGATGAACATAGAACACAAAATAAAGAGGAAGAGAGTCGATATTACCTGGGTGAGCTACAGAAGACCAAAATCACTCCCAAGAGATGAGGCATATAGATTTTTTCAAGTAGATTCAGGAAGATACAAACCAGAAATGAAGTTAGCACAGTCGATGGAAGCAGGAATGAAGAAGATTAAGGAAGAGAGAGAGAGGCGACATTACCTAGATGAGATACATTGGAGCAGAGGAGCTGAGGAGAGAGGAAATAATTTGGGAAATGAAATGGTTAGTGGAGACTGTCGGTGTATAATAACATATATGTTATACAGATACACGTGTTGGGTAGAGAGAAATGTATATCAGGGGTCATGTATGCAATTTATTACACTGGAAAGAGAATCTGGCTATTCAGGTAAATATAATTGGAAGGGAGGTGGCTGTCAATGCAAGGACGTGCAATCGTGGCTATTTGCGCAAATCAGGAGACTTTGCATTGGACAGTGGCTATTTCTGCAATTTCTAAAGTGGACAGTGGCTATTTGGGCTTTTCAGGAGATTTTTCATTGGGCTAGTTTTATGCAATGCTTATTACATTTATGTGATATCAATTTTGAGTATAATGCTCAATTTGATAATAGGTTCTATGTAGAATTTTATTTCCTTTTTTTACATCCGTTAGGATTTCATGACATTGTGCTTGTTTGTTTTATTTATAAATAAAAACTAGCCCTAGGCTATGCCTAGTGGATTGCTTAAAAAAAAAAACCCAAGGGTAACGCAGCCACGCAGTGAGCACAAAGCGAACTATTCTTTCGCCTTTTACTAAAGAATACCGTGTGCGCGCTGCATTCAGTGGCATACGCCAATTTTTGGAGGGGTTCTCAAATTGATTACCCCCTAAAAGAAAAAAAAAAACCCAAGGGCAAAGTGTTCTATCGGCGCAAAGTGTTCTCTTGGGCTGGCCGTGTCTCCTTCTTTGTGGAGTGGGCTGCTGTGATTTATTTTCTTGGACTAGTTTTGATACAATTTTGAGTAGAATTTTTGTGATATCAATTTTGAGTATAATGCTCAATTTTGATAATAGGTCTTATGTAGAATTATATTTCCTTTTCGTACATCCGTTAGGATTTCAGGACACTGTGCTTGTTTTGTTATATTTATAAATAAAAACAAGCCCTAGGCTATGCCTAGTGGATTGCTTAAAAAAAAAAAAAAAACCCTAAACCCAAACCCCACATGATGGAGCATTATACTCCAACTCTGAAGTATGAGAAGGTGATATGGGAATTTCCACAAGCTGGCTGGATAAAGGTTAACACTGATGGAGCATGTAGAGGTAATCCTGGGAGAAGCTCTATAGGTTTTTGTTTGAGAGATGAAGCAGGAGAATTAAAATATGCACAAGGGAAGGAGATTAGAGAGGGTACAAATACTGAAGCTGAGGCAGCAGCAATTCTGGAGGCCCTGAGAATGTGTAGAGCCATGAATTTCAGTCAGATTTGGTTGCAGACTG
>NW_017670697.1:472573-476904 GCF_001879085.1 Nicotiana attenuata | reverse complement strand
CAAGCAACTATGAACCAAACAAGGCCGTAGTTGTGCTCGTGTGAAGGTTTTAGTGGACCTATTAGCTGATCTTCCTAAGAAAGTTAGGATGGATATTGTCAATGAAGATACGGGGGACATAAGAACTGAATGGGTGAATATCAAGTATGACTATTTACCTAAATATTGTAAGGAATGCAAAATTCAAGGTCATGATATGTTCGAGTGCTGGAGGCTACATCCTGAACTTATGGCAAGTAGGAGAGTAGAGGAGCAAAATGGAGCAGAAGGTGGTATGCAAGAAAAATCCAAGAATAATGCTCCACTAATGATCCTGACAAGTGGAAAGGTTGTTGGCAATGTAGGGTCACAATGGAAAGAAGTCAAGGATAAAAGGAATCAAGGAAAAGCCAAACAAAATATGGAAGGAACAAATACTGGAAAGGAAATAGTGCCTGTAGAAAATGATAATACTGTAGGCACTCAGCAGATGCAGACAAAGAATAAATTTGAAGTATTAGAGGTGGAAAATAGTGAAGATAATACAAACAAACAATTGGCATTGGTTGAGGACCAAGTGGATCAAGTGGAACAAAGTGTACTGCCCAGCAAAAAAGGAAATGATACCTTACACCATGCAGCACCAGCCTTTAAACCTAAGTCTCCTGGGATTGGAAAAGAAAAAAAGGGGGAAAAGAAGGTAACAACTGTTGTGCCAGCTGCTAGTTTTGCACCAACAGGAGCTACCAAACAGGGAGAAAGAGATGAAGCAAAGAACAAGGAAAAGATGGCCTATGAGCAACAAGTTAAGGAATCAACTGCAGCATGGGTACAAAGAGCATTTATAGGCAATGTTGGTATTAATACTTCTGTTCAGGATATTCCATCACAAGATACTAATGTGGAGCAGGAACTTGCAAAACTCAATGATAAAGATCATATTGTGGACTCAGAACTTGCAATATTTCAAAGTAATGAAAAGCTAAAATGGAAGGGAGGTAAGCTATGGTCAGAACAAGCAGAAGAGGATGCAGGAGAAGGGGAGATTCCACCTATAATGCACAGTGAGGAGGAAACTGGAGGAGTAGATGAGGAAGAACAAAGTGTAAATGGAAATGCCAAAGGTAAATCAACTTCTGAAGGTTAAGGTTTATTGAATATTGTGGAGACTGTGGCAACTAAAGAGGTGGATGCTGGCAACATTGATCCAGGGGGAACAAACCCTATTGGTCTCTCTAGTGCAACAACAGATTCCACTCCAGTCCCTAAGACAAACAAGGATCAGGTTATAAAACAATCCCAGCAGGGTTCAAAGGTGATAAATGCTAAAGAAGGGGAAGCAGCAGAAGTGAACAAAAAGAAGCAGATGCAGGAGTTAACTGGAATGATAGATCCATTGGCTCTTACACATGTGCAGAAGACTAATTTGCAGGGTGATCATGCTGCAGTCATTGTTACACAGGTTACCAATAATGTAGTGGTTCAAGAGGATAAGAAGAGTCAGGAACAAGTGCAAATTGCAGAACATAATGGCAAAGATATGGATGAGGAGTCAACTGCTCAGAACTTCATAAATGTAGCAAAACAAGGAGATCTTTCACCTAGGTATACTGAGCAAGCAAAATCTGCAAATAAAGGTAGAAAGAAACAGGCAAAAGAAACATCAACTGTTCCAGCAGTAGGTGTGCAAACCAGGAGGACCTTATCTAAAAATCAAATTCAGTAATGGAGGCAATAATTTGGAATGTAAGATCAGTAAATATAATGCAAGCTTTTGAAAGACTGATCTTAATGCACAGGCAGCACCATTTTGAATTCATTGGAATATTAGAACCTATGCAACAGTCTAATAAAATGGAGAGATACAGGGCAAGAATTGGCTTGGCTCAAGCTGTGGTTAATGTATCTAACAAAATATGGGCATTCATAGATGAAGTGTATGAGGTGACAATTCTGTATAACATGACTCAACAGTTGACTCTGAAACTATTTCACACAGAAACTCATATAGAGCTTATACTTACTTTAGTGTATGCTAAATGTGATGCAATAGAGAGGATTGAACTATGGGATTCTCTTTATGCAATGGCTACTGATATGACTTCCCCTTGGCTTGTGGGAGGGGACTTCAATGTTATATGGGATGAGGAGGAAAAGTTTGGTGGGCTGCCTGTTCATTTAAATGAGATTGATGATTTTAGGCATTGTATCAACACTTGCAACTTGACAGATCTGGGCTTCAAGGGGAGTATTTACACCTGGTGGAATGGAAGATCAGAAGAGGATTGTATTTTTGAGAGACTTGATAGATGCTTGGGTAACTTAGAGCTGCAGCAAACTTTTCCAGGATTTGAGATCACACATTTATCAAAAATTGGATCAGATCACTGCCCAATGTATCTGAAATGTGACATTGAAGCTGCTCCAATTAGGAAGTCCTTTAGATTCCTCAACTTCTGGACTAAGCATGACACTTTCAAAGATGTGGTGAAAGAAAATTGGAAAGCAAATGTTGCTGCAAATCCTTTCATATTGTTCAATTATAAGTTGAAAAAACTGAAGAAAGCACTTTCCAGTTGGAGCAGAGCAACATATGGAGATATCTTTCAGAAAATTGCCAGTTTAGAAGAGGTTGTTTTAGTACATGAGAGGCAGTTTGAGGCATTTCCTACTCAGATGAATAGAGAAAGGTTGCACAAGGTTAAGGCAGAAATGATTAGGTATCTTACAGTGGAAGAAGAATTTTGGAAGCAGAAAGCAGGCATGTTATGGTTTAAAGATGGTGACAGAAACACAAAGTTCTTTCATGCTCAAGTGAGGGGTAGAAGAAAGAGGTTACAGCTGAGGAGAATACAGAATAACATGGGCATTTGGATGGAAGAGGAGGAGCAAATTGCAGAAGAAGCAGTCAGCTTTTATAAAGATCAATTCACAGAATCAGTTGTACCTTCAACATTTCACATCATTGATCATGTTCCAACACTGGTGGAGGAAGAGCAAAATGCAAGATTAATTGAACTACCAACAAAAGAAGAAGTCAGAAAGGCAGTATATGGATTGAATGGGGATTCAGCAGGAGGGCCTGATGGCTTTACTGGGGCCTTTTATCACACATGTTGGGATATTGTGGGAGAGGATATTTATGCAATGGTGTTGCAGTTCTTCTGTGGTCAACAGTTACCAAAGTGTGTGACACATACTAACCTAGTTCTCCTACCAAAGAAAAAAGAGGTGACTACTTTTTCAGACTTGAGACCAATTAGCCTTAGCAACTTCATTAATAAAATATTCTCAAGGGTCATTCATGACAGACTGGTAGAGCAACTGCCTAATTTAATTTCTGAGGAGCAGGCTGGCTTTGTAAAAGGCAGGAGTATAGTAGAAAATATATTGCTTACCCAGGAGATCATTACTGATATCAGATTAAGAACTAAGGCTGGTCCTAATGTGGTAATTAAACTGGATATGACCAAGGCCTATGACAGATTGTCTTGGCTTTTCTTAACAAAAATGTTAAGAAAGTTGGGCTTCTGTGAGAGGTTCATTGGCATGATTTTTGATCTGGTAGGGAATAACTGGTACTCAGTACTTATAAATGGTCAGCCAAGAGGTTTCTTCAAATCAACTAGGGGTGTGAAGCAAGGGGATCCATTATCCCCAACACTTTTTATTCTAGCTGCTGAGGCTCTTTCTAGGGGATTGATTCACTACATCAAAATCTGTACTTTTGTGGATTTGGACTGCCCAAGTGGAGTCCAAAAATAAACCATCTTGCATATGCAGATGATACTATCATTTTCTCTTCCTCAGATGCCACATCACTGAGGCTGGTTATGGAGATATTACAGGTTTATGAAGCTGCTTCTGGTCAGTTGGTAAATAAGAACAAGTCTGCTATCTTTATGCATCACCTTACTGATCCAGAGGTAGTGAGGAAAGTTGAGAGGATTACTGGTATTGGAAGACAGGAATTTCCATTTACTTATCTAGGCTGCCCTATATTTTATGCAAGAAGGAGGTTTGACTATTATCAGCCAATGATCACAAAGGTTCTTGACAGGCTACAGTCATGGAAAGGAAAACTGCTTTCTATAGGAGGCAGGGCAGTCCTAATTTCTAGTGTGCTGCAGAGCCTACCAATTCATTTGTTATCTGCTGTAAACCCCCCAAACTATGTTATTAATAAATTGCATAAGCTATTTGCTCAGTTTTTCTGGAGTAGCTCAGTTGGGGGAAATAGCAGACATTGGGCTTCATGGAACACTCTTTGTTTGCCTTATGATGAAGGAGGAATTGGCTTTAGATCTCTTCATGATGTTTCCAAGGCCTTTTCTGTAAGCTTGTGGATTTCA
>NW_017670697.1:460264-464030 GCF_001879085.1 Nicotiana attenuata | reverse complement strand
TTCTCATTTCATAAGCAGTCAGATTTCCAATCAGTTCATCCAGTCTGAGAGTAGCAATATTCTTGGATTCCTGAATAGCAGTGATTTTGCTTTCCCTTGTGACTGGCAGAACCCTTGTCAGAATTTTCTCAACCTTGTCTTCTTCAAGAATAACCCTTCCAAGAAACTTAAGTTCATTTGTCAGTGTAGTGAACCTAGTATACATCTCCTGGATAGTTTCTCCTTCTTTCATAGTAAAAATTCTCATATTGAGAATACAGCAATGTTCCTCTTGATCTTTTCACTTGAGGTGTTCCTTCATGGGCCACTTGCAAAGTGTCCCATATCTCCTTAGCAGTAGTACAGCTTTGGATCCTACTGTACTCATCTGGACCTAGTCCACACACCAGCCATTTCTTGGCCTTAGTATTTTTCTCCCACTTTCTCAGATCTTCAGCAGTACAGTCAGCCCTTGTCTTTGGCACATCAACTCCTTCAACAGTCTTCTTTGTGGTTGCTAGGGGACCATCAGTGACTATGTCCCAAAGTTCATAGTCTTCCCCTATGATGTGATCTCTCATCCTGTTCTTCCACCAAGAATAGTACTGACCATTGAAAAGTGGAGGTCTAGCAGTGGATTTCCCTTCCCAGTTCCTAGGTGGTGCACTCATGTTGATCTTTTCCTAAGGTGTTAGCCTATTCAAGGATAACCTGCTCTGATACCAATTGATGTTCTTAACGTCAATACCACACAAGAGGGGGGGGGGGGTGATTTGTGTGGTACCCAATTTTCGCACTAGAAGAACCTGGTTCTTCTAGGTGTACTTACTACTACTGTTTGCGAATTAAAAGTGCATAAAATAAAGAACTCAGAGATTTTTACGTGGAAAACACCTGGCTCAAAATGTGAAAAAACCACGACCTACTACTCAGTAGGATTTTCTCAAACTTCCACTAAAATCACTGAGCCAAAATAGCATTTATAAAACTCTTGTAAACCTAAGGATTAAACTCTAATCCCAGTGTGGCACACAACCTCAACTGCTGCGACACTTTCAAGTTAACTCTAACTTGAATACTCAAAGTACCTAATACAATTGCTTCTATGAAAGCTGGAAAGGTACAACTTTAAACCACCTACTACAATTGAACTAGAATAAGAATAAACACAATGGAATTGGTTCTTCTATCTTGTCCAAGTAGCTTCAGGAATGCACACTTGAATCTCACATAAATTGCTTGCAAAATTGCCTAGCTCTTTTGCTCTCAATTTAGTGTTAACTTCTGTGTATGTGCAACACCTGTAAAAGAGAACAATCATAGTTATTTAAAGAGTTAGTAATCAGAGTTTGATTGAGACTCAATTGCTGATCCTTCATCGAGTTCGAGTCCTAGAACAATACAAACTCCAACCCTTATTCTTGAACCGGATTTAGTTCTCTTCACATAAGGAGACTTCATCTCCTTATCCTGTATGCAACCTTTTCGATCAGTTCAGAAGATATTGTTGCTGATCCTTGAGACTTATCTTCTTTACGTGCATCTCACATGTATAAGTAGATTACCACTGTGTCTCTCATGATGAACCTGGTCCATGACTGAGCTCATTTATCAATCTTCAAAACTTCATCTGAACTTGGGCCAACAATCACATACGATTTCCTTTGGTACACCGAATCGGCATATGATATTCCGCCAAATAAAATCTCTGACTTCCTTTTCTCGTACCTGTTTGAATGCTCCTGCCTCTACCCATTTAGTAAAATAATCAGTGAGTACGAGCAGAAATTTTACCTGTCCTTTCGCTTGTGGCAATGGACCCACTTCCCCATTTCATAAATGGCCAAGGTGCGATTACCGGATGTAATAACTCCGCGGGTCTATGCATATTGTTACCGTACCTTTAACATTTATCACATTTAGCCACAAAACTTTTTGCTTCTTCTTCCATTTTAGGCCAGTAATAACCTGCCCTAATTAAGGTTCTTACCAGCGATCTTCCTCCGACATGATTCCCACAATGCCCCTCGTGTATTTCCCTCATTACGTACTCTGTTTGAGAAGGTCTGAGGCATCTGGCTAAGGGGCCACCAAACATTTTACGATATAGGTTGCCCTGGTTTAAACAGTACCGAGCAGCCTTTTTTCGAAGCGCATGAGCTTTTTTCTTATCATCAGGGACGGTTCCATACTGCAAAAAAACAACAATCTCGTTCCTCCAATCCCAAGTTAAATTATTAAAATTTACCTCATTCTTGTCAGGTTCGAGAACTGAATGAAATAAATGAACAACCGAGGCGCTTGCATCACTTGTCACATCAGCCGTAGATGCGAGATTAGCTAAGGCGTCTGCTTCGAGATTTTCATCCCTTGGTATTTGCATAACTTTTCAGGTTTGAAATTGCTTTATCAATTCCCGCACCTTTTCTAAATACTGCTGCATCCTTGTTTCCCTGGCTGTATAGGTCCCCAGTATTTGATTAACCACGAGTTGTGAATCGCTTTTGATTATAATCTAATTTATGCCAAGTTCTCGTGCCAATTCTAATCCTGCAATCACAGCCTCATACTCTGCCTCATTAATAGTTATAGAATGACATTTGATAGCTTGTCGAATGGTTTCACCCGTAGGTGGTACCAAAACAATCCCTAAACCTGCACCCTTTACATTAGATGAGCCATCAGTAAATAAAATCCAAGTTCCCGGATTAGCTCCATTGAATAACTGTAATTCTTTGTCTGCTTCTAATTGCATCCCCTGGCTAAAATCAGCCACGAAATCAGCTAACACTTGTGATTTTATAGCAATTCTAGGTTGGTACGTGATTTCGTATTCACTTAACTCTATTGCCCACTTAGCCAACCTACCTGATAATTCATGCTTATGTAATATATTACGCAAAGGGTATGCGGTTACTACAACAATAGGATGACACTGAAAGTAAGGCCTTAATTTCCTAGATGCCATGATTAATACAAGTGCAAGCTTTTCTAATTGAGGAACCACGTTTCCGCATCTAACAAAGATTTACTAACATAATAGATAGGGGATTGTTTACCTTATTCTTCTCGAACCAAAACAGCACTTACCACTACTTCTGAAACAACAAGGTAAATGAGCAGTCTTTCCCCAGCCTTTGGTTTTGCTAGCAAAGGTGGATTCGTTAAGTATGCTTTCAAATTCCTGAGTGCTTGTTGACACTCTTCGTTCATTCAAAATGATCCTGCTTCTTAAGAGCTAAGAAGAACTTAAAGCACTTCTCTGATGATTTAAAAATGAATCTTCCCAAGGCTGCAATCCTCCCTGTTAATCTTTGAACTTCTTTCTTGCTCGAAAGTATATCAGGGATTTCTTCAATAGCCTTAATATGTGCAGGATTCACCTCAATACCATGGTTAGAAACAAGAAAACCCAAGAACTTACCTGATGCAACACCAAATGCACATTTTTTGGGATTTAACTTCATATTAAATTTCCGCAAAATTTTAAACGTCTCAGTCAGAGGCGATATATGGTCTCCTGAATGCTGAGTTTTAACGAGCATATCATCTATATAGACCTCCATAGTTTTTCCCAAATGCTCTTGAAACATTTTAGTAACCAGTCTTTGATATGTTGCACCTGCATTTTTGAGTCCAAAAGGCATTACTTTATAACAATAAGTCCCCCTGTCTGTTATAAATGAAGTTTTTTCTTCATCTGCTGAATCCATCTTGATTTGATTATAACCTGAATATGCATCTAAAAAACTTAACAATTCATGCCCTGCAGTAGCATCAATTAATT
>NW_017670697.1:394438-459859 GCF_001879085.1 Nicotiana attenuata | reverse complement strand
ATTTTCTTCTGGTTCTGAATGAAATCGGGCCTTGAATCTACATCTGTTTGCCCTTGTTCAGTTGAGGTTGACGCTACGTTATCCTCAACTGAATTCTGTAATTGCTATTTTTCTTCACCCTTAACACTTGAATCTGCCACGGAGTTGATGCTCCTGGATGTTTGTTGATCTCCCCTGAATTTGACATATTCCCCATGGTGCTGGAAATTTAATAACTTGATGCAAGGTTGAAGGAACAACATCCATTTCGTGGATCCATGGTCTCCCAAGAATCATGTTGTAAGCCATCTCCATATCTACCACCTGGAACTTTGTATCTTTGACGACTCCTTCAGCGAATGTGGTGAGTGTTACCTCTCCTTTCGTGACAACACTAGAATTATCAAATCTAGATAGAGTATGTGCCTTTGGTATCACTTTATCTTCAGGTTGCATCTCACGTAATACTCTTACCAAAATAATGTTCACGGAACTACCTGGATCAATTAAAACTCGTTTAACGTTAGTGTCATGTACAAGTAAAGATATTACCAGTGCGTCGTTATGTGGAGTTAATAGACCCTCGGCATCTGCATCATCGAACGTAATATTTCCTTTCTCCAAGACATGTTGCGGCCACTTCCCATGGGTAATTGTTACTTTGAAAATCTTTTTATATGATACGCCATTGACTCTTCACCCCCACTTATAACGTTGACAGTTCTTTTGGGAGAATGTGGTTTTGGAGGCTCCTGCCTGTTCTTCATGTATGCTTGTTTACCTTTCTCACTGAATAACTCAGTGAGATACCCTTGTTTTAACAAATGATCAACTTTACCCTGCAAAAACCTGCAATGTGCTGGTTTATGCCCGTGATCGTTATGAAATTCGCACCAATGATCAGGGTTTCATCTGTTTGGATTTGATCTCATCTCCTTTGGTCACCGTACCTTATCTCCCATGCTTCTTAAAACATCCAGGAGTTCAGAAGTGCTCACGTTGAAATTATAACCGCCAAGCCTTGCCTTTAGACTTCCATCATCATCTCATGACTCACGTGCGCTTCGGTCACTCCCAAATCTTGATGATGAGCTTGACTCTCTATTCCTTGATTTGTGATCATACCTCTGATTGTCCTGTTTTGACCATGAGACTCTTCCCGCAGGTCCCATGTATGGCTCGTGCCTGTTTTTACCGGACCTTTTTTTGTTTTTAGCCCGTCTTGAGCTTACCTTTTCTTCTTTTTGATGGCGTGAAATAATATCTTCTTCAATCCTCAGTTTTGTGCTATAACGGTTGTAAACGTCATTCCACGTTGTAGATGGGAATTCACGAAGGCTTTCCTTGAGTCGCCTCGTAGCTTCTGAGCTTTTTTCATTCAAATTGCTCGTGAATGCTATAGCTGCCCAGTTATCCGGTACATGTGGCAATGTCATTCTTTCACGCTGGAATCTGTCCACAAACTCCCTAAGCAATTCTGAGTCCCCTTGTTTGATCTTGAAAATATCTTCCATTCTTTTTTCGACTTTTTGGGCTCCTGAGTGTGCTTTGATGAAAGAATCTGCAAGCTCAGCAAAAGAATTTATAGAATTTTCGGGTAAAAGAGAATACCATGTTAGTGCACCCTTAGTGAGCGTTTCACCAAATTTTTTGACTAATACAGATTCAATCTCCTGCTTAGTCAAATCATTGCCTTTTACGCCTGTTGTGAATGCAGTCACGTGGTCTCGCGGGTCTGTTGTTCCATCGTATTTTGGTATATCAGGCATTTTGAATTTCTTTGGGATTGGAAGGGGAGCAGCACTTGGCTTCCAAGGCTGTGAATATTTATCCATATCTACCCCTTTGATCACGGGTGGCACCCCGGGTATTTGCTCTATGCGGTCACTTTGCTCCTTGAGCTGTTTCTGCAATGTTAGTACTAAATTTTGTAAATCAGAATTAACTAAATTACCTGGTTCTCCCTCCTGTGATTCGCTGGGGGTTCCACCACTACCTGAATTAACGAGCCCGGAACGAGGGTTCTGTAGAGTGTTGTTATTTGGTGTGGGTGTGGGTGGTGCAACAGGTAATTGACTAACAAAAGCCTGAAGAGCTTTATTGACTTGTGAGGCAATAAGTTTTTGCAAAGCCTCATCCATAGTTTCAACATTTTCAAATTGAGCATGTCCATCTGTGTGAGACCCATCAGGAGTGCCTTCACGAGACCGCCGTGGAGAGCCTCGTGGAGAAGGAATCAGTACGTTATTGTTTTGTGGATCTCCCTGAAGTTGCTGGATTGTTTGATTTTCTTGGTTTCCTGGAACGTTATCATTATTGTTTGACATGGTTGATGTAACAAGGAAAGTTAGGCTAAAATAAAATGGATTATCAGATTCCCGGTAACGTAACCAATTTATTTAACCAAAAAATAGAATTTTGACTAAAGCTATAATTTAGAAGAACACGGGTTACTGATAATCGCAAGAATGTATAAAAGAAAGCAATTCAGATAGCCAGAATATAATCGAATAAAAAAAGTAAACCAAAGTATATTCAAATGATTTTTTCGTGTCCCTACAACTGTTCAGTACTCTCCTTTTATAGCTATTCGGATGTAAGTGTCTTGCTTTTGTCATAATAAGGTTATTATGGGCAATAAATGACATTGAATGCTACGTTACATAATCATTACATTTAAGACAGATTATCTACCGTTTTCAGAATTTAATGCTTATTAAATATTGTATTTGGACCCTCGTATGCTGTCAGATTCATTCCCTTGACTCTTCTTGATTATTGAACTTAAATTTCTTGAATAGGTACGGGCGCTGAATCCTTTAAATAACCGACCGTGCCTCTTCCTTTGCTTTTGCTCGCATCTATTACCACTCGTGCCTCTTGGCTAATTGTAACTCTTTGACTATTTGACCGGCCTACGTGTCATGACACGTCATCTTCATGCTTTTTTAATATGTAAACTCAATTTTTTCCAATACATACCCAAAAGTCACTTTTCTATTTTTTATTACGTAAAAATCATTCAATTTTGTGTACATTACACAATAGTCATTTTTCTTTCTTTTGTTACACAAAAATCACTTTGCTTTGCTCTAGTTATCACAAAAGTCACATTTTACTTGAAAAGTATATTATGCCCTTGATATTATATAAACCTTCATATTTATGTAATACCTTCTATATTATATACTATATAATATATTTTTACCTATGTATTTTATTTATAAATAAAATAACTGAATATTATTTTATTTATTATTTTTATAATATATTCATATATTTAATTTTTTCTAACTTTAATTTTCAAGATATATTAGTAGTGTTATAAAATAACTTTTTTTCAGCAATTCATTTTTTTTCTGAATTTAATTGACCGACCAAAGTTGGTCGGTAATTTCCAACCAACTTCGGTCGGTATGCCCTTCCGACCTTCAAAATACCGACCACACGTTAATGGCCGTATTTTTGGACGGTTATTGGCCATTACCAACCAACTTTGGTTAATTTTTTTGGACGGTTTTTCCCAAATTTCTAGTAGTACAATTTCCCAAATAACCAATTGCCCTGGTAAATCCCCAAGAAAATATCCCCAGCTAAATTCGCATGTAGAGTTACCTAGGGATTTTCCTTCAGATTAACANGTGTATAAACAAAACCACAACCTCCAGCTCTTCTATCATTGTTTTGATGTTTTCATTTTCTTCTGGTTCTTGAATGGAATCGGGCCTTGAATCTACATCTGTTTGCCCTTGTTCAGTTGAGGTTGATTCTATGTTATCCTTAACTGAATTCTGTAATTGCTATTTTTCTTCACCCTTAACACTTGAATCTGCCACGGAGTTGATGCTCCTGGATGTTTGTTGATCTCCCTTGATTTGACATATTCCCCATGGCGCTGGAAATTTAATAACTTGATGCAAGGTTGAAGGAACAACATCCATTTCGTGGATCCATGGTCTCCCAAGAATCATGTTGTAAGCCATCTCCATATCTACCACCTGGAACTTTGTATCTTTGACGACTCCTTCAGCGAATGTGGTGAGTGTTACCTCTCCTTTCGTGACAACACTAGAATTATCAAATCCAGATAGAGTATGTGCCTTTGGTATCACTTTATCTTCAGGTTGCATCTCACGTAATACTCTTACCAAAATAATATTCACGGAACTACCTGGATCAATTAAAACTCGTTTCACGTTAGTGTCATGTACAAGTAAAGATATTACTAGTGCGTCGTTATGTGGAGTTAATAGATCCTCGGCATCTGCATCATCGAACGTAATATTTCCTTTCTCCAAGACATGTCGCGGCCGCTTCCCATGGGTAATTGTTACTTTGAAAATCTTTTTATATGATACGCCATTGATCTCTTCACTCCCACTTATAACGTTGACAGTTCTTTTGGGAGAAGGTGGTTTTGGAGGCTCCTGCTTGTTCTTCATGTATGCTTGTTTACCTTTATCACTGTATAACTCAGTGAGATACCCTTGTTTTAACAAATGATCAACTTTACCCTGCAAAAACCTGCAATGTGCTGGTTTATGCCCGTGATCGTTATGAAATTCGCACCAATGATCAGGGTTTCATCTGTTTGGATTTGATCTCATCTCCTTTGGTCACCGTACCTTATCTCCCATGCTTCTTAAAACATCCAGGAGTTCAGAAGTGCTCACGTTGAAATTATAACCGCCAAGCCTTGCCTTTAGACTTCCATCATCATCTCATGACTCACGTGCGCTTCGGTCACTCCCAAATCTTGATGATGAGCTTGACTCTCTATTCCTTGATTTGTGATCATACCTCTGATTGTCCTGTTTTGACCATGAGACTCTTCCCGCAGGTCCCATGTATGGCTCGTGCCTGTTTTTACCGGACCTTTTTTTGTTTTTAGCCCGTCTTGAGCTTACCTTTTCTTCTTTTTGATGGCGTGAAATAATATCTTCTTCAATCCTTAGTTTTGTGCTATAACGGTCGTAAACATCATTTCACGTTGTCGCTGGGAATTCACGAAGACTTTCCTTGAGTCGCCTCGTAGCTTCTGAGTTTTTTTCATTCAAATTGCTCGTGAATGCTATAGCTGCCCAGTTATCCGGTACATGTGGCAATGTCATTCTTTCACGCTGGAATCTGTCCACAAACTCCCTAAGCAATTCTGAGTCCCCTTGTTTGATCTTGAAAATATCTTCCATACTTTTTTTGACTTTTTGGGCTCCTGAGTGTGCTTTGATGAAAGAATCCGCAAGCTCAGCAAAAGAATTTATAGAATTTTCGGGTAAAAGAGAATACCATGTTAGTGCACCCTTAGTGAGCGTTTCACCAAATTTTTTGACTAATACAGATTCAATCTCATGCTTAGTCGAATCATTGCCTTTTACGCCTGTTGTGAATGCAGTCACGTGGTCTCGCGGGTCTGTTGTTCCATCGTATTTTAGTATATCAGGCATTTTGAATTTCTTTGGGATTGGAAGGGGAGCAGCACTTGGCTTCCAGGGTTGTTGTGAATATTTATCCATATCTACCCCTTTGATCACGGGTGGCACCCCGGGTATTTGCTCTATGCGGTCACTTTGCTCCTTGAGCTGTTTCTGCAATGTTAGTACTAAATTTTGTAAATTAGAATTAACTAAATTACCTGGTTTCGCTGGGGGTTCTACCACTACCTGAATTAACGAGCCCAGAACGAGGGTTCTCTAGAGTGTTGTTATTTGGTGTGGGTATGGGTGGTGCAACAGGTAATTGACTAACAAAAGCCTGAAGAGCTTTATTGACTTGTGAGGAAATAAGTTTTTGCAAAGCCTCATCCATAGTTCCAACATTCTCGAATTGAGCTGTCCATCTGTGTGAGACCCATCAGGAGTGCCTTCACGAGACCGCCGTGGAGAGGCTCGTGGAGAAGGAATCAGTACGTTATTGTTTTGTGGATCTCCCTGAAGTTGCTGGGTTGTTTGATTTTCTTGGTTTCCTGGAGCGTTATCATTGTTGTTTGACATGGTTGATGTAACAAGGAAAGTTAGGCTAAAATAAAATGGATTACCAGATTCCCGGTAACTGAACCAATTTGTTTAACCAAAAAATAGAATTTTGACTAAAGCTATAATTTAGAAGAACACGGGTTACTGATAATCGCAAGAATATATAAAAGAAAGTAATTTGAATAGCCAGAATATAATTGAATAAAGCAAGTAAACCAAAGTATATTCAGATGATCTTTCGTGTCCCTACAACTGTTCAGTCCTCTCCTTTTATAGCTATTTCGGATGTAAGTGCCTTGCTTTGGTCATAATAAGGTTATTATGGGCGATAAATGACATTGAATGCTACGTTACATAATCATTATATTTAAGATAGATTTTCTAACGTTTTCAGCATTTAATGCTTATCAAATACTGTATTTGCACCCTCGTATGCTGTCAGATTCATTCCCTTGACTCTTTCTTGATTATTGAACTTAAATTTCTTGAATAGGTACGGGCGCTGAATCCTATAAATAACCTCCTGTGCCTCTTCCTTTGCTTTTGCTCGCATCTATTACTACTCGTGCCTCTTGGCTAACTGTAACTCTTTGACTATTTGACCAGCCTACGTGTCATGACACGTCATCTTCACACTTTTTTAATATGTAAACTCAATTTTTCCCAATACAGTCTCCCCCTCATGTTAGAAAAACTATCTTGTTACCTCAACTTTGAGAATCCACCTTTGTGCGTTATGGTGTTAATCAAAATATACACCGCACATCAATAATAATAAGATGGAATTATTTGGTTACTGACCCTCAACCACTTGTGAGGGAAGAAAATAATATACTTTGTTATATAACGTATATCAAATTGATATAGATAACTTTGTTCTCATAAGCAATTGTTTAGCTATTAAGTAAAGGCACTTAATAAATCATTTTACTAAACCAACTGTGATGTAAACCAACTTATCAAGATGAACTTCTTGAATAAAAAATATGGAAATTATGCTCGAAATTAAATTATTGTGCAAGTTACCTCGCAAAATACCATGTTGCGGGTTATTAATAATCGCACATGTAACCATCTCATAGATGCATCTTATGTGGTATACATTGCAGGTGAATGGGCCCATATTCACCTTTGATATTTCCAGCATTCATGGGATTCAATCCCAATTTTAGTTGGTATATTAATTAATGAGAACATGCAACATAAGAGAATTCGTAAAGAACTTTCTAGTTCTTATATTTACCCATGTGAATTCTCTTTTATTTTTGCACATCATACTTAAATTGATACGGCTAAATCTATTATGCCAACTAGATAAATTATCAATATTGATAAACTTCAAGTTTACACATGACTTGTGCAATTATCAATAAACTCCAAGTTTATTATGATATGGATTTTTATATCAATAAACTTCTCTTTATTGTGATATTCTTTTGTTTGTGTAGTACAAATTAGAGAATAAAGCGGGTAGCTTTTCACATACATATTACCCCGGTACTAGTTGTAGAAATAGAAGATATTAAATCTTAACTTTATTTATAGTCTCAATATAATCAACCGCTTTCGCATATACTTTAGAAACTAAATAAGTTTCTTTGAGACTTACTACGACAATTTTATTTCTCCAAAATAGTAATAATTGGCTCTTCCAGAGCTCTCAATTAATTTGGTACTACCACATACTCATCAACATCAATATGCTGAATATCTCTTTTAAAGAGAAAGTTATACCATTATGGTTATGGTCAAAATTATATGCAAGTTCTGTTTCTTGCATTATCGCTGTCTTTTAATAATCACAATGCCAAAATATTTTGGCGTACAATAAGTACGTGACCAACGACCATTTATGCCATAATAGTGACATTATCTTCTTATTTCCTCTCAAACCTCCTTCTAGAGGTGAGTGTGGTATATACCACTAGCACGCTCATATTCGTCCAAAAGTGAATATGTATTCTTGAATCAGATGTTGTCACATTCACATCATGAATGGGCCATAATTATCTATATGTGCTTTATAAAATCTCATGTCAAATCGATGACAAATATTTTCACAAAGTGGGGGATTATTTTGAGAATCCTTATTATTCTCATTATCACAATGACGACGATTATAATTTCGTCTATTGCCACGTCCACATCCATTGATACATTCATAGTGAAAATTTTGTCTTCTTTCAGACTTATCACATATTGCTATCACACTCTCTTAAGGGAATGAGAATGGAGCAAATTCAATGGGACGTTTTCACTTTTTGTGCCCATAATCATACATGAATTAGATCATGGCAAGACATATAAATTTTTCCCACTTCAGGTGGTTATAATTTCTTACAAACTCCATTAGAGTTATAATAAAACTTTGTTGTCTTTGCTTGTATATAAAATCAAATTATAGAATTTCAAGAATTTAAAAGAGAAAAATAAGCAAAATACTTACCTTAAATCCAAAATTTAATCATGAAGGGAGTTCATGGAATAATTGACAATCATTATGCTCAATCCCAAAGCTTCTACTCAATTGGTTAAAGTCTCGTGCTGATAACGTGTAATAAAACAATAAATGAAGAAGAGTATTGCAGAGAAAAATAGAGAGAGAGAATTCTTATTGATATTGGATGAATTACAATGGAATAGAACTCTCTATTTATAGGGAGATGGTGACTTAGCCACCAAGCCATGAACCCTAGAATCTCTCTAAATATAGACATTCATCATAAATACAATTCTATTTATAACAATATAAAATAACAGGAGAAGTACTTTAGGATCGCAGCAAAAATAAGTATTTTAGGAAAAGCCGTAGCAGAAGTAGGTACTAAGAGAAATACTCCGTAGCGATTCCTAATTGCCTAACCCAAAAATAGGAGGAGGGGAGCAATAGCCAAAGCCATCAGCAGACATCAACGGTGTTTCAATGTCAATGGCAACATTCGAGGCTAAAGGAGTGATCTATTTTCGCAGTGCACATGGTGAATGGTATCGTGTCGATTTAGAGGGTGTTTGGCTAAGCTTATAAGCTGGTCAAACTAGCTTATAAGCACTTTTCGGCTTATCTACGCGTTTGGTAAAGTTAAAAGTGCTTATAAGCCAAGTGCTTATAAGTCAAAAATAAGCCAAAAGCCATAAGCCGGTCACCCCCAGCTTATGAATTTTTAGCTTATAAGCACTTTAAGTTTGACCAAGACTTTTACTATTTTATCCTTAAAATATTTCTTTTTAGAACAAAACTCCTACATCAATACTCACTGCCTCAAGTACTCAACCTAACCTCCCCCCCCCCTCCCCCCACCTCTTCAAGTCTGCAATTCTCATTGACTATTTAAGATAAGCAAATTCTCTATTCATTTGCATACTTATATCTATGTGATTGTGTATTAATCTTTGAACTGTATATAATAAATGAGAACATATCAAATTTTTGGTGCGTTGCTTTCTAAGTGTTGTGGTGATAAAGACAATGTTTGTTTCTCTTCAAATAATTTGTCCTATTTAGGTTTATTTTTTACTGAGAAACTTTTGCCAATTTATTAATTATTATAACTTATATGCTTATCATAAAATAAATTATATTTATCATAAAAATTATCTTATCAAAGCATAGTTGTATTTAAAATAAAATGACAAATAGAATATTTTGTATTTGAATCGATTGAAATCTAAAATTTTGAAGAAATTACGCCCTTATAAGTGTAAACAGTTCTAAGGTTATTTAAGTCATTTTAATAGAAAAAGAGCTTATCAGCCCTTTTTTTATCAAATACTGCAACAATTTATTATCAATTTCAGCACTTGTACCCAAACACGTAACTACTTATTTATTAAATCAGTTTCAGCACTTAAAAATGGTTTTCAGCACCTAATACTTATCAGCTACTCCAAATCAGCTAATCCAAAGGGGCTCTTAGAGTCCTTGCCGCGAGAAAAACTTGTCCGATTGCCGACAGATTCACTCTTGAACGGGCAACAAGATGGACCGTTGTTGGTGAAGACATCTACTGCACCGGAGGACTCAGTAATAGCGCCGTTTCTAGGAAATTGCATAAATTTAATACCACAAAACCTAACAACTCTGGCTGGCGAACCATACCTTCTTCCAGGAAACTTGGCTGGTTCCAGCCGTTTGTGTTTGGCTATGACGAGAAGATCTATGTTGTGGGCGGCTAAAGATTTTCCCGTGATTTATCCGTGAATTCTTCGTGGACAAGTTGGGGTGAATATTACGACCTCAGCTCTCAAACTTGGCAATGTTTATCGTCCGTGGTGGGAGATTTAGGTTATTTTGGTACTTGTTCTGCCGTCCTTATGGATAATAAAACCACTGTTGTCTTTTATTCATTGGGGGACGGTTCTTTGATGTTTCTCAATGCCGTTAGTGATACGGTGTATTACGAGAACCATCCCAACTTGAAATTCAATGACCAAGGTTGTGCGTTTCCTGTCCCAGATGGGCTCCAAGGTTGTGTGCATCTTGACCTGCTAACCTATGTCGCAGAAAATACACGACCAGTGGCATATAACTCAACTTTGTATTGGTTCAGCTGTGACAAGTGCTTATATGGGTATGATATTGATAAGAAAAGATGGTTTCAATCTAATAGTCTTCAAGGAGACGTACCTTGGTTACTTATGCTGAATCCTCGCTGTTTAGTTCGTATCCCAATTTTGGTTGACCTGTGTAACGGAAAATTTCTAGTGATAGCTGCTCTAGGTTCTAGAGAATTGGGAATGGCAATCCTTACTGTTAGCAAAGGCGACTCACTAGAGGTTACCCTGCAAGGCTCCATAACTTTACATGTTGATGAATCTTGCAGACCCGTCAACCCCATGGAAGCAATGGCGATGTGAGTGCTCATACTTTACCCCTTTTATTAAGTAGCATATATTTGTCTGAATTGGTTTGTTCTTTTTTACTTTTCATAATTCTGGTCTCAGGTCTTTCTTTCTCCGTCATGTCTTATAAGAATTAATCCGCCATTGTCTACCTTATGAAAATGATCTAGCTCTAGGCTATGGGTGGGGAGGGTCTATCATTGTGTCACTATTCTGCCCGACTTTAGCAGAGCAGATGATTGAGGACCATATTGACCTGCTCTTGTTGCTCCTCTCCCATTCCTCTTGTTCTTGTGAGAACGGTGGCCTCATAAGTACTCTAAGCACCTGTTGAATATTAACAATATGGCTGACCCTGAAGTCCCCTAATGTCTACTATTTTTGTAATTTTAACTAAGTTTTACTTCGCGTCGGAAGTGATGGGTTCAATTGAACTCGTAATTATCACACTACATGCGCCCCTGTCTGCTTCTTTCAAAACAAGAACCTCCTCATTTCCTTCGCTGTAGACCCAGTGAGCAGCTCCCGCAGGAAAGGCAATAATGTCACCCTCTCAAAACTGTCCATTCCTCTAAAAGTAATAAGCACACACGAGAGCGAATGGATTGTAAGGATTCATACGACCGATGCATACTAGCTTGAGATTTAGACGTCGTTGTTATTTGCAGTTGTCTCTTGTCTCCTCTCTCGTCCTTTGTCAATCATCCTTTCTTTGTGAGGTTACTTCATCTCTTCCTAGTTCGCCCCTTCATTTTAGCTTGCAATAATTTTGTCGTGCTGATTGCTTTTCTACACTAGTGTTGAAGGTTGAAGAATGTTGGGTCACGTTCTATGCTTGGAAAAGAAAATTCGCAATGGAGGACTGATGGTGAAGATGATTGAAATTTAAAGTGTATAAGCTTTGTACTTCAGCTGCGTGCGCCTGGTGAATTGGAACAAGAAGAGAACATGTGAAATGGGTCAGGAGATTTACCTCTGTATTGTTTGATTTCTCCAAATATGTGGAAAGACAACTTTATGTTCAAGAGAAAGCACGTTAAAAACATGTCTTGTAGACTATTGTTGCGGCCAAACGCACTCACGCAAGTGCACGTGATCGTCAAGTAATAAAGTGACTAAAAGTCGGATGTCGATCCCACGAGGACTTGTGATTAACAATTAACTAAATTAGACTCTCCTAATTATCTAAACAAGAATTAAACCTAGAAGTATTTGATTCTAAACTAATTAAATAAACAAAAACAAATAATGAACTTTGGACAGAGAAAGAGCAGATTTTTATGATATCAATGTAATGAAAACGATCTAGGGTTATGGGCTATCTAACATTCCTATTGTATTCTTCAATTGAATTAACTAACTAATTTATCTAGTTTATTGGTTGACAGGGTTAATATTGCTCATAAGAATCTGTCGAGTTCTTACTCGCCTATTCAAGCTAACCTAACTCCTATATGTCAATGGAATTAGAATCAACAAGAACGCATTTATAATTCCTGTAAATCAACCAAGCAAGGCAATTAGGTATATGTCTATCCTAACCGCGAATCCGTTCCCCGAGGCCCAGGTTCAAGAACTTGCTCTACTCAATCCTATATGCAATCTAGAATTCCCACTTTCGAGTTCAACTCTAGATTCATAGATAGTATTCAATTGGTGATCAAGCAATCAAATAATTAAGTACAGGATTGAATAAATAAACCAATATGATAAACTAAGAAATCAAAATCAATATCCGAATAAGAATAGTCATTAAAGAACCACAACCCTAGAACGTGAAGTTTAGCTCCACATAGACATGGTAGCAAAACAACAAATCATACAAAGAAACATAAAAAGACTAAGTTGGTGGAAGAAAAGATGAAACCCGGCCTCCACGGCGGCTCTGTGCTCTTCCTTGGTCAAAAATTGCTCTAAAAAACGTTCTCCTATGTATATATACCAAGTAGGGTTGGGCCCAAACAATTATACCTTCTCCAATGTGAAAAAGGACACTTTTCCCGGGTGAGACGCGCGCCCTTCGCGCCCTCTTCGCGCACCTTTCTGCCTCGGCTTGTAATACGCGCGAACTATGCGCGACTTCGTGCGTTCTTCGCGCGTCTGCTCGTTTTTCACCCTGTTCCGTTCCGAATTTGAAATAACGCAAAACATAAAAGTTGTAGCCCTTTGAGTTAGCTTTCCAATCATATATTGTGGAGCCCAAATGAAGTTCTGAGCGAAAAGTTATGTATATTTTACTAGACAGTGAGCAATCTGCCTGCTGGAGTCTTCGTTTGCTCTAACTATCATCCGTTAACCCCCGAACACGATCCCGGCTTAATTCCTTGAACTTTTACTCAGACTTCAAAGCTCCAAATCACTTGAATTCATTCCATAATATGTACATAGCTCGGAATCACTCCTACAAGGCATAAAACACACAGTTAGTGCAAAACACTAGCGATTAAAGCGCAAACTCAATTAAAGTGCAGTAAATTAGAGTGTAATAATCGACTAAAATACGTAATTATAGCCTATCATCAACTATGTTGCATGGACTCTCCAAAATGCTGCCGCACCCTTGTCGGATCGTCCAAAAGTACATTAATTTAGAGGATCCGACATGCACCCGGCAACATTTTCGGAAAGTCCGAGCAACATAGCTTGCAGATTCTTAAATAGGTTTCCAACAAGATAATGCATATACGTCAAGCTTAGAATACTTGAACATGGCGTTTTACAAAAAAAATTGGCTAGTTTTAGCAGCTCTCTCGGCCATTCGCATCAATATGATATTTTTGAAACAAGTTTCATAGCATATCTAATATCTTACGGTACTGGTAGACTAGAGTCCATTACTCTGATAGTCATTGAACTATCTGAAATTATGGATGAAATTACTTTTTTTTTCATTTGTAACAACAAAGACACTCAACTATCCCTACTGTACTTTTATAATCACTAAACCGGATTTATTGGTCTAGTGAAAATTTGCTAACTTGACAATCCACGGAGATTTTTATTTATTTTTGGACTATTTAAAATAATTTATACCCAAATAAATCATAGAAACCTACCCCTACACCCAATTGGGAGAAATTCAAAAATAGCCAGATTTACAAACGGTCATTTAAAAATAGCCACAGTTTTAAAAGTAATCGAAATTTAGTCACTTTTCATGTAAAGATAGATCTGAACGAAAACACTGTTCAAAATCCGGAAGATACTCCAGTATAATATACTGAAATTATACTGGATTCCAGCATAAGTATACTGGAACTCCAGTATATTATACTGGAGTTCTAGCATAAATATACTGGAACTCTAGTATATTATACTGGAGTTCCAGTATAATATACTGGACTTCCAACATAATATACTGGAGTTCCAGTATAATATATCGGTTCAGCATAATATGCTGGAAGTTTATACACAGGTGCTCCAATCTCCGGTATATTATGCTGGAACTTTCCGTGTGTTGGAGTTCCAGCATAATATGTTGGAAGTTCATACACAGGTACACCGATCTCCAGTATATTATGTGGAACTTTCCGCGTTTCAGCAAAATAGTGGCTTTTTTTAATGACTTTGCAAACGTTGGCTATTTTAGAATGACCAGTCCGGAAAATGGCTAGCCAATACTATTTTTACCTCCCAATTGAACCCGGCCTGACCTATTTGTAAAGATATAAACCTACCCAAAAGTCAAATTTTTCTTCTTCTATTCTATAATTGGACCCATATTATTTATAAAAAACAACTATTTCTTCTTCTTCTCTCGAGCAGATGAACTGCCATGGTTTCCCCAATTTTTTCCTATTCAAATCTCTAATTACATGATACTAATAATGATAGATTAGTGTAATTTAACCAAATTCGAGTCAATAATTCTTACCCCAACGATTCCTTTGAAAACCCTCGAAATTTCGTCTCAAACCGGGCTCCCAAAATCCCAAAATGAAATATGAATCAAAACCCTCAGAATCCCTCTTTTTCTGCTAGTGAATCCGCACCTGCGGGCTTAGTGTCACACCTGCCATTCCACTCCTGCGGAAATTCCGTCGCAGGTGCGGTCATCACTAAATCCCTACTCTCCATTTCTGCGAGCTAAGGGCTGCACCAGCGCGTGCGCGCCTACGACAAAATGTGCTGCACCTACGACCACTGCAGCTCATGCGATTCTCCTCAACGCAGAAGCGAAGCCGCTTCTGCGGAAAATAATCCACTTCTGCGCCCTAAGCAGGGCATGCCCAAATCCGCATCTGTGACCAAGTGCTCTCTTTTGCGAGCCCGCACCTGCGGTCAATCCCTCTGTAGGTGCGATGAAACCAGAAACAACCCAGCTTCAGCAGTCTCTTAAATCCAAACTTGTTCTTGATTCGATCCGAATCACACCCGTGGCCCCCAGGACCCCATCTGAGTATACCAACTAGTTCCAATACACACAATGGACCTACTCGAGGCCAAAAATCACATCAAACAACTTTAATTCAACGAATCGCAACCCAACTTCAAGCCGATGTACTATGAACTTTTAATTTCCGATACGATTCATACCAAAACAACTCCGATTGACACAAAATTTTGCACACAAGTCATAATGATATTACGAACCTATTCCAACTTTTGGAATTGGGATCGACCCTGATATAAATAAAGTTAACGCCCGGTCAAACTTCACAAATTCCTCCAATTTCCAACTTTCGCTAAATCACGCCGAAATAACCTACAGACCTCCAAATCAACATCCGGACACGTTCCTAAGACCAAAATTACCATACGGTACTATTGGAACCATCAGAACTCCATTCCGGATTTGTCTTCACACAAGTCAAATTATGGTCAACTCCTACGACGTAAACTTTCATCTTAGGGACTATGTCTCTCATTTCGCTCCGAAAATCACCCGAAACCAAAACCAAATACCCCAGCAAGTCACGTAACCACATATCATATAGAGGAAGCATAAATTAGTGGATCGGGGTTAAAATATTCAAAACGAATGCCCGGATCGTTGCACCATGGGGAAAGAATTTGAGGCCCTAGATGCAAACCAAACTTGAAAAATTGTGGAACTACCTGCTGGGAAGAAGCCTATAGGGTGTAAGTAGGTGTATAAAATTAAATACAAAGCTGATGACAGTGTAGAGAGATACAAAGCTAGATTGGTGGTTAGAGATGATACTCAGGTGGAAGAGATTGATTTTAATGAAACTTTCTCTCATGTTGTGAAAATGTGCACTATTAGATGTGTGGTTGCGGTAGCTGTTAAAAAAATAATAGCCCTTGTTTTAGTTGGATGTTAATAATGCCTTTTTGCATGGGGATTTAGATGAAGAAGTTTATATGAAACTTCCTCGAGGTCTTTCAGTTGCTTCTACTTCTGTTTCTTTTGGGTCTACTATTTTGGTATGCAAATTGCAAACGTCTCTTATGGCTTGAGACAAGCTTCTAGGCAATGGTACGCCAAGCTGTCTCATGCACTCTACTCTACGGTTATAATCACTCATTGAATGACCACTCATTGTTCATTAACAAAACTGACTGTTTTACTATTTTTATAGTTGTTTATGTAGATGGCATCATTGTGACTGGGGATGACTTGTCTGAAATTTTTGCTCTTAAGATGCTTAGTTCAAAATTAAGGACCTGGGTTTGCTTAACTATTTTTGGGGTTGTCTGTTATCTTCAGTCAGGTTTTCTTCTGTTTCAAAAGAAGTTTATCTCTAACTTTCTATCTGAATACAATTGTGTTGATGTTTCTGTTGTTGTTAGTCCGTTAGACATGAACCGCAAGTTACATTCAATTGAACCCGTGATTATCACACTACATACGCCCCTGTACTGCTGTCTTCCAAAACAAGAACCTCCTCATTTCCTTCGTTGTAGACCCATTAACAGCGAACTTGAGTGGAAAAACTGAGAACAGTTTTCTTTGTTATTATACGTTGGATTTACTAGTGTTGAAGGTTGAAGAATGTTGGGTCACGTTCTATGCTTGGAAAAGAAAATTTGCAATGGAGGACTGATGGTGAAGATGATTGAAATTTAAAGTGTATAAGCTTTGTACTTCATTTGCGTGCGCCTGGTGACTTGGAAGAGAACATGTGAAATAGGTCAGGAGATTTACCTCTGTATTGTTTGATTTCTTCAAATATGTGGAAACACAACTTTATGTTCAAAAGAAAGCATGTTAAAAACATGTCTTGCAGACTATGTTGCGTAGACTCTCCAAAATACTGAGGCACACTTGTCGGATCCTCCAAAAGTTCACTAATTTTAGAGATCCGATATGCACCCGGCAACATTTTCGGAGAGTCCGAACAACATAGCTTGCAGATTCTTAAATAGGCTTCCAACAAGATAATGCATATACGTCAAGCTTAGAATGCTTGAACATGGCGTTGTACAAAAAAAGTTGGCTAGTTTTAAACAGCTCTCTCGGCCATTCGCATCAATATGATATTTTTGAAACAAGTTTCATAGCATATCTAATATCTTTCATTTGATTGGCTAGAACATGTCACTTGCACACGTGGCACGATTTCATTGGCCTTTCAGTGTGACTGGGCATGCCTTGTCATTTTGACACGTGGCATGATCATATTGGCTCTTCCGCTTGACTTGGCATGCCTTGTCATTTTGACACGTGGCATGATCCTATTGGCTCTTCCATTTGACTTGGCGCGCCATATCATTTGACACGTGGCACCAAACTGGACCTCTAGGAAAATGACATCTTGGGCTTAATAATGTGGGCTCATTACCTTAGCCCAATTAAATGGGCTAGCCCAATGGATTAAGACTTATTTATTTAATCCATATGTATTGGACTTGTAATTTATCCAATTATATTAGACCAATAAATTTATTTAGACTAATATATTTAAAACATAGTCCGCATTATTTTATCGATTTAAATTCGATAAAATTTAAGTGCTTACAGTAACAACAAAGACACTCAACTATCCCTATTTCACTTTTGATAATCACTCAATCGGATTTATTGATGACAATCCACGGAGATTTTTATTTATTTTTGGACTATTTAAAATAATTTATACCCAAATAAATCATAGAAACCTACCCCTACACCCAATAAATTCAAAAATAGCCAGATTTACAAGTGGTCATTCAAAAATAGTCACAGTTTTAAAAGTAATCGAAATTTAGTCACTTTTCATGTAAAGATAAATCTGAACGAAAACACTGTTCAAAATCCGAAAAATACTCCAGTATAATATACTGAAATTATACTGGAGTTCCAGCACACGTATACTGGAACTCCAATATATTATACTGGAGTTCCAGCATAAGTATATTGGAACTCTAGTATATTATACTGGAGTTCCAGTATAATATACTGGACTTCCAACATAATATACCGGAGTTCCAGTATAACATACCGGTCCAGCATAATATGTTGGAAGTTTATACACAGGTGCTCCAATCTCCGGTATATTATGCTGGAAGTTCATACACAGGTACACTGATCTCCAGTGTATTATGTGGAACTTTTGCGTTTCAGCAAAATAGTGGCTTTTTTCAATGACTTTGCAAACGCTGGTTATTTTTGAATGACCAGTCCGGAAAATGGCTAGCCAGTGCTATTTTTACCACCCAATTGGACCCGACCTGACCTATTTGTAAAGATATAAACCTACCCAAAAGTCACATTTTTCTTCTTCTATTCTATAATTGGACCCATATTATTTATAAAAAAGAACTATTTCTTCTTCTCTCGAGCAGATGAACTTCCATGGTTTCACCCTAGTCCAAAATTGAACTTTTTAATGGTGTGTAAAGGTGTGTTGAGTAGAAAAGCAAAGGAATCTCAAACAGAGTGGTCTATCTCTTCTCCACCTTCATTAATTAAATGCGAAAATGGACCACTACATCGAGGGTGGTGCACATAACATCACAGAAATGAGGTAACCTTAATATAGATTATTTATTTGGCTTTATATGGTAAAATTCGTAATTTTCGTATGATCTAGGGTTTAAGTTGGTTATTTCAGGGTTAGGATTTTTGATACATGTGGGGGTTAGGGTTTACTTGTGAGGAAAATCACTTACTAATTTTAAAAGCAAAGCAAAGGATTTATAAGTAATAATTTTACTTGTCTTTATAATCAAATTCTAATACTCAAGCTAATAAAACTACAGAGCTATTTTTCATAATACTAGTCTTACGTCACGTGCGTTGTGCGTGTACACTATCTCAATGAGTAAAAGACTTTCTGAAAAGTTTATATATTATATTAAATATATAGTATGTTTCTGTTATAAAATAAAGAATATATTCCTATAAATGATTAATATTGATCCTATATTTATCATTCAATAAAAAAATAAACTACTCCAATAGAAGTTCTCAATCTCCAGTCAAGTCAATATATTCAACGAAGTTTATTGTTGTTATAATTTTATTTTCTATAAAATAGATATAGATTAGTGCTTGGCACGTATCTATTAGTTATTATAAAAATTTATATAAATATCTCTCTTTCTCGTGTTTGTAATTTTAAAATTCATTAGGTAATTAAAGTATTTTTTAGATACAATTTGTTTATCTTACTTTAATAAATAGTAATGGCTAAATATATTTATAATTTTTAATTTGTCACTACATGTAAAATATTGTTATATAATCTAATCATTCGAGAATAAGCAAACTCTTTCTAAATCATAATAAATAAATAAATAAAACTTGAACATATAAACCTTTTTTTAATGATTCTTGACGTCCATTAAAAAATAGAAAAAACACTAAATCTAGAAATCTTCTTAAAATTTTGCAATAAAAACTTGAAAAGATCTTAAATTTACCGTGGAGATGAATCCTTGGCAAAAGTAATATGAAATGTATTATAGTTATATTTAATAATTCAAATAAGAAAAAAAGTTATATAAGGTAAAATTTAATTAATTTTAATGTCCAGTATATTACGACTTCCTACTTTTTCGAATAAGAAATAATTTTAAAAACAAATTTCAATTGATTTTAAAGTCCTAATTATTATGAAAATAAATAAATTAAGTTTGTCACTGTGAAATATATTTTTAATAGGTACCACTTAGTCCACAAGTAAATTTCTTCTAAAATAAAAATTAAAAAATCTTCTAAAAATGAAGCAAAATGGCAATACCTAATTATCAAACAAAACAATCTAACACTCTGTTTGGATCATTGTTAGCCATCGTTTTATAATGTATTGTATTGTATCGTATTATACTGTATCGTTTTATGGATATAACGTTTGGATAGATTGTATTTGTTTGTTATTGTTAGTAACATTTTTTCTGTTTGGTTTAACGGTATCGTATTGTACTGTAACTGATAAGTTTACTGAAATATCCTCAATTGTTTTAAATATTAAATTTATCAAGAATTGCGCATAAAAATAATTTAAGAAAATCCTTAATTTCTACTAATTTATCTCCAATTATGTCTTATAAACAGATTAATCAATTAACTTTATGCAAATTCTAACAAAATTAATGGTAAGTTAGTAATATTAAAAATTATAATAAGTACACTCTATTCATAATTAGATCATAACAATAATATTAAAAAAAAAGTAAAATATTAAGTAAAGAATAATGACCGTGAAATAAACGAAGACAAATTAGGTAAGAATGGCAGAACTTATTCTTGTTATCTCTCACCGTGGAGTTGGCAAAGAAAAAATGGGAGGAAGACAAAATAAATTATAGGTTGGAAATTTGGAGTTAAAAAAAAGGTAAAAGGTAAAATAGAATTATGGAGTAATAAAGAAGGGTATAAGTGAAAAAAAATACGAAGCAATCCCAGTACACCAAATTAGTTGTTTCAAAATATAGGTCTTTTCATTGTTTCGGAACGATGAATTTAACAATACAATACAATCAATTTTAACTAAACAATCAAAACAAATATTATTTTAAAATAATAATACAATACAATATGGTAACAACCATCCAAACAAGCCGTAAACTAATAAGAATTCCCAACTTGAATACATGTCAAATAGAAAAGAAATATGATCATTTAGCTAATGATCTCCATCGATGCCACTGTTTTAGTTTACGTGTGTATCTATAATTGATTCCTTTTTAAATTAGGACTTTTAAAAGTATAACAACCGGAAGGGTATTTTTAGTTAGATGGCGATTGGATTTTTGGGTACTACAAATCAACTTACGCATTTTCGGTCATGCATTGTGAGCTAATGGCTCTATATGAAAGGACTAAAGATTGCTAAACATCTTGATCTTCCGAATATCGAAATTGAGACTGACTCAACGGATATCATATTAATGCTTAATGAAAATAACCCTAACTTTTCAAATCTAATTTTTGAATGTAGGTTATTAATGCACCAATTGAAGCACCCAATCCTGAGACATAACTTCGGGGAAGGAAATGTAATAGCCCACCTCTTGGCAAAGGAAGCAGTGAAAATTTTCAAAGTTCCTAGATGTGTTCACCATGCACGCCCACCTTGTTTTGTTGAACATCAATTGCTAAGTGACAAGCATGGTTTTAGTATTAAGTCAAAGTTTGTTAGTACTAGTGTTTGTGAAAGACTAGCCAAGTTTGGCAATGAAAATGTCCTACGGGACTATGTAAGAACTGTGTAATGTTTGTGCTAGTAATACAATATTATCGTTTGTGCTTTCAAAAAAAAAGGAAGGGTATTTTTAGTTAATTTAGGCAAGGGATTTATATGAATAGAATTTACTTGATTCAAATTCCTAAATATTAGGAGTTTTTACCTAATTTCAATAAGGAAATGGTTTAATTCATATGCCTAAATATTAGAGAAAATAATTTAATGACTGTTTTATTTAGTGTGAAATTAATTTTTGAAGAGTAAAAAGGACGATTTCAGTAAGGGTTTTCGTGCTTTTAGTATAATATAAATATAAATAGATAGATAATAATGGGTCCAAAGGTATTTGTATTATGTGGGTTTGATTAAAGAAGAAAGAGTTGTTTTTTATAAAATAATATGGGTCCAAGGTATTATTGAACTTATGTGAGTTTGAAAGAAGAAAGAGCGCGACTTTTGGATTGGTTTATACCTTTACAAATGGGTCGGGTCAGGCTAGACAAGGTGTATGGATGAGTTTTTATGATTTGTTTCTGTCACGACTCGAATTTTTCACCGTCGGGACCGTGATGGCGCCTAACATTGTACTCGCTAGGCAAGCCAACGTTACAGAATATTTCACCTTTTACCTTTATCTTTCAATAATTAAAACTTAACAAAAGTAAATCAGCGAAAATAAATGCAGAAGAACACAACTTAAAGGATTATCCTTCTGCTAATAACAAAAACCGAAATAAATTCCACCCAGAAACTGGTGTCGCAACTCACGAACATTCTATGAATACTACAAGTATTGGTTTGAAAGAAAAATATACATCTGTCTCGGAGAAAAGTAAAACAGAATACAGTAAAGATAGGAGGGGACGCCAGGGCCTGCGGACGCCTGCAGGACTACCTTGGGTCTCCTGTATGCAGTGATTACAACCAACCTCTCGATCAACCACTAGCTCCGAAATCTCCACAGAAAGTGCAGAGTGCAGTATCAGCACAACCGACCCCATGTACTGGTAAGTGCCGAGCCTAACCTCGACGAAGTAGTGACGAGGCTACAGCGGGGCATAACAATATATATAACCTGCAACAGTTTATACAAATAGAAAGGAAGTACAGAATGAAATATAATTGGAACTTGCATTAAATAAATACGGAACTCAGTTGTTCTACTAGTATTCAGCTATAACCAATCCTTAAGGGTATTTCAACATCACAGTAAGGACCTCAACAGAAATGAATACATAACAACAACTGATGCAGCGTGCATCCCGATCCCATTATATAAATAACAACAGTATCAATATTCACCCTTATTACTCCTTGTTGCGGCGTGCAACCCGATCCCACCAGTCCACCCTTATTACTCCTCAACATATCACCTTTATTCCTCCTGTTTCGGCGTGCAACCTGATCCCACCTGTACACCCTTATTACTCCTTGTTGCGGTGTGCAACCCGATCCCACTAGACAATCACATTCACCCTTATTCCTCCTGTTGCGGCGCGCAACCCGATCTCGACATATATATAAATAGATATAACAACACCAATCACAAGATAAAGACAAGTGTTTGAAAATCAACTCAAACCCTCCACAACACTTATTCCTCAAACCAACACAATGGAATATCACTACAACTGTAACACTTCACCAGTTAAACTATACAGCGAGACCAACCTAAGTGTACCATGAAGCACCAATAATTAACATAATCCAACAAGATAATAAATGAACTACGAAACAAATAATACTTTAATAGGAAAATCAACCATTAACATGAAAAAATTAAACATGGAAGTATCGATAAGCAAGTAGCAATTAAAGCAGGAAAGCAAGATATAGGGGAACGGGAAAAGGAAAACAGGCTAAACAAGAAATTTGGCGACGCATAGGTGCTCGTCACCACACCTATACGCCACACACATGGTATTTCACATAGCAAACAAGTCGGGGATCCCTAATCCCTCAAGTCAAGGTTAGACCAAACACTTACCTCAAGCCAACGGGTATTTCAAAGCTTAATCACCGCTTTACCTCTCGATTCCATCACCAATTCACTCATATCTAGCCATCATTAACTTAATAACATCAATAAACGCTAAAGAAACCGTTGCATATCTTTTGTGATGCAAATGCCAACCTGCTGCATGTCTGCTACTGTCACAATTGCGAACCTTTGGTCGCAATTACGAGGATTTCCCCCTCCCTGATAACTTCGCAAATGCGAAGATATGCTCGCAATTGCGAACTATGCTGGCCCAGGTCTTCTTCGCAATTGCGATGAAAACCCCGCAATTGCCAAGACTGAGAAGCTCGCAAATGCGAAGCCTGATCTCGCAATTGCGAGATCAGAGGCCTGCAACAGGTATCAGATGCAACTATAAATTTTCTAAGTCCAACTCACTCCGTGACCTATCCAAAACTCACCCGAGCCCTCGGGACTCTAAACCAAACATGCATACAAGTCTAAAAATATCATACGGACTTGCTCGTGCGATCAAATCGCCAAAATAACATTTTAAACAACGAATTTAACACCAAAACTCATGATTTCCTTAAGAACACTTGAAATTTCTATTTTCACAACCGGACGTTCGAATCACGTCAAATCGCTTCCGATTCTCACCAAATTTTACAGACACGACTTAAATACAATATTAAACCTGTATCGGGCTCCGGAACCAAAATACGGGCTCGATACCAACAATACCAAACATTATTCAATTTCCAAAAACCATTATATTTTCAGTTAATAATTTTCTTCAAAAATTCATTTCTCGGGCTAAGGACCTCGGAATTCGATTCCGGGCATACGCCGAAGTCCTACGTTTTACTACGGACCCTACGAGACCATCAAATCTCGACTCCGGGTCCGTTTACCAAAAATATTGACCGAAGTCAACTTTATTTAATTTTAAAGGTAAAATTCAATATTTTTCTCAAATTCCACATAGAGGCTTTGGGAAACGCGCCCTGACTGCACACGCAAATCGAGGAGAAAGAAAATGAGATTTTCAAGGCCTCGAAATACGGATTCGGGTTATAAAATAAAAGATGACCCTTTGGGTCATCACAGTTTCTATATAAATTATTTTAAATGGTACAAAAATATAAAAACTTCATATGGATGGCAAGTGGCAATTTCCACCAAAAAAATCAATAAAACCAATTCAGTGCTTATCAAAGTGCAATAGGGATAGTTGAGTGACTTTGTTGTTACAAATGAAAGAAAAATAATTTTCATCCATAATTTCAGATAGTTCGGTGACTATCTAAGCAATAGACTCGGTAGACTATATAGAGAACCTTTAGTGTTTGAGAATTCCAAATTATGAAGTGTTAGAAGGTAATTGTCACGATCCAAAACTCACTATAGGCTGTGATGCCGCCCAACGTTGGCGTTAGGCAAGCCAACGATGAACTACCAACTTGGCTACGCATTTTATTATTTTCGAAATCGTGAATTCTATTAGATAAGGAAATCAACGCTTTAAAATCATGGAAACTTACACTTTAAATAAAAATGGTATTAAAAGTGTGTAAATGCTAAATAAAATCACAACAACATCTAGAACATCGCGAGACCCGGTATCACAAGTGCATGAGCATTAACTAAGGAGTACGACAATAATACAATATCTGTCCAGAATAGAGTAAATAGTACGATGGAGACTCTATGGGTTGCGTGTAACGACCTGGCCGGTCGTTTCGAGAGTTATAACCTCGTTTCCCCATTTATACTTCCATTTGTGTTCATCAGCTATATTATGATATGTTGGGTCAGTTGGTTCGGGTCTGGAGTGGATTCGGAGAGGATTTGAGACACTTAGTCTCTTTTGGGAAGGCTTAAGTTTGAAAAGTTGACCAGATGTTAACTTATGTGTAAACAATCTGGGATATGAATTCTGATGATTCTGTTAGCTCCGTTAGGTGATTTTGGACTTAGGAGCGTGTCCGGAATGTGATTTGGAGGTCCGTGGTAGAATTAGACTTGAATTGGCGGAAGTTGGAAATTTGGCGATTTTGGTCGGCACTGGAAAATTTTATATCAGGGTCGGAATAGAATTTTGGAAGTTGGAGTAGGTTCGTGGTGTCATTTGTAACGTGTGTGTAAAATTTCAGGTCATTCGGAGGTGATTTGATTAGTTTTGGCGTCGTTTGCGGAAATTGGAAGTTTAGAAGTTCTTAGGCTTGAATCCGAGGGTAATTTGGTGTTTTGATGTTGTTTTGAGTGTTCCAAAGGTTCGACTATGTTCGTATGTTGATATATGACTTATTGGTATGTTTGGTAGAGGTCCCGAGGGCCTCAGGTTGATTTCGGGTGATTGACGGAACAAGGTTGGAATTTGAGGAATGCTGAAGATTGAACTCAGCTGTCATAACCGCACCTGTAGAGAGGGGACCACAGGTGCGAGCCCGCAGAAGCGTAAGGGGCCGCAGATACGGCCAAGGCTGAGGTTGGCTGGGAGCCGCAGGTGCGAGTAGTGGAGCGCACCTGCGAGACCACATGTGCAGTAATTGGACCGCAGAAGCGGGTTCTGAGGGCATAAGTGAGAACCGTACCTGCGATGGATTTTCCGCAGGTGCGGCGTCGCAGAAGCAACATTTGTACCGCAGATGTGGAAGTTCTGGGCAGAATGTATAAATTGTGAACTTCACGAATTTTGGGTCATTTTCCACCATTTTTAGTCTGTGTTGGAGCTTTTGAGAGCAATTTTGAGGAAGAATTCAAGAGTTTATCAGTAAGGTAAGTGGCTTGAGCCCTAATACTTGTATATGTGATAATTTTCCGTTGATTAATCATGTAATTAGTGAAGATTAGGGGTGAAATGAGGGGTTAGGTCTTGGGAATTGGAGAGTTTGATTTGGGGATTTGAGGGACCATTTGACGTTGGATTTTGATGAATTTGGTATGGGTGGACTCATGAGTGAATGGGCTTTCTAGTTTTGTGATTTTTGTCAGATTCCGAGACGTGGGCCCGGTGGCCGGGTTTGGGTGAATTTCGGGATTTTGGTCTAAATTAATAGTTTCTCATGTGGAATTAGTTCCTTGGCCTATATTGATTGCATCGTATTACTTTTGGTTAGATTCGGGATGTTTGGAGGCCTGTTCCAGAGGCAAAGGCATGGCGGGGTAGGATTTTGATCGGTTTGAGATAAGTAACGGTTATAAATCTGGTCCTGAGGGTATGAAACCCCGGACACCGTATTGTATGACTATTTTGGAGGTGACACACATGTTAGGTGATGGGCGTGTGGGCGTGCACCGTAGGGATTGTGACTTGGTCCATTCCGTGAGACTGTGCAAATAATTGGCCTACTGTTTAATACATGTTCCTTCTGTTTTCACGGAAATTGACTGTACTTCGTGTTAGAAATCATGTTTTGGCCTTATGTGATCACTGTTGAGACCTGCGAGGTCGTGTACTTGCTAAATTAGCTGCTAATTGCTGTTTTGTACTCAATCATAGTTTTCTTGCTTATTATGCATCCGTCTCTTACTGTTCATTGTTGATACATGATATTATTTTTGTTGGGCTGCTTATATGATTTCTGAGAGCCCGAGAGACTAGAGAGATTGATGACTGAGTGAGGCCGAGGGCCTAATTGAGGATATGGAGACTATAGCACGTGAGTTGTCCGTGCATTACATGAGTTGTCCTTGCGGATTCTGATATTGAGACTATAGCACGTGAGTTGTCCGTGCAGCACGTGAGTTATCCGCGCAGCACGTGAGTTGTCCTTGCGGATTTTGATATTGATACTATAGCACGTGAGTTATTCGTGCAACACGTAAGTTATCCATGCATCACGTGAGTTGTCCGTGCGGATTATAGCGCTTGGGCTGAAGGAGCCCCTCCGGAGTGTGCACACCCTAGTGAGCGCAGGTACCTATTGAGTGTGATTATTGAAGGCTGAGAGCCGAGTGATTGAGCTGCTGAGATGAGTTGAGTGACTCTGTCTTGAGAGATTGTACCCGCTTTCCATTACTGTTGCACTTACTGTTTCCTGTACTTGTTATGTAACTCTCTGAAGGACTTGTTATCTGGTACATGAGCACGAATTGATTTGACTTAGACTATTGAATTTGAAAGCATGCCTATTTCTGAGGAAGTTTACTGAAATAAACTGTATTTGTATAGCTCGTCACTGCCTCTCAGTTCCTTATCTATCTCTTTACTTACTGAGTTGGAAGTACTCACGTTACTCCCTGCACCTTGTGTGCAGATCCAGGCGTGTCTGGGCACGGTAGCGGCTGTTGACTATTCCAGTTGCTGATTATCTCGGAGATAGCAAGGTAGCTTCCTGGCGATCGCATCCCTGTTCTTCTCTCTCTTATCTTCCGTTAGTTGTATTTAGTTATTTTCCGGACTATGTTAGTCTTGCTATCTTTAAGAACATATTGTAGTAGTTGCTCATGACTTAGTGACACCCCGATGTCAGTCTTTCTTTTCCGCACTTCTGTTTTGATTTGAATTCCTTATTTAAGGTTTTATATTATATATCTTGGGATTTGTCTTTTAAACAAAAATATCGTTTTGTTTTGGAAATGTGTTGGCTTGCCTAGTACCACCATAGGCGCCATCACGACAGGGTTAGTTTGGGTCGTGACAAGTTGGTATCAGAGCCTAGGTTACATAGGTCTCACGAGTCATGAGCAGGTTTAGTAGAGTCTTGCGGATCGGTACGAAGACGTCTGTACTTATCTTCGAGAGGCTGCAGAACCCTTAGGAAAACTTCACATTCTTGAATTCTTGTCGTGCGAATCTGTTGATTCTGGTAACTAAACTTATGTTATTCTATTCTCTCACAAATGGTGAGGACACGTGCTACCGGTCAGGACGGACGGCCACCAGTACCACCAGTTGGGGACGCTAGAGAACGAGGTCGCGGTCGAGGCTGTGGTAGAGGCAAGGGTGTAGCCCGCACAACAGCTAAGGCAACACCTACAGATCCACCAGCTGCCCAGTTCATGATCAGGTCCTAGTTGTGGATGCTCCAGCGGGACCAGCTCAGACATCGGTTGTGCCTATTATTATTCGAGGTCTTCAGGAGACCTTAGCTCAAATTTTGACCATGTTCACCATTCTTGCTTAGGCGATCGCCATTTCTGCTACAACAACTACTTCCCAGGCCGGGGGAGGCACTCAGATTCCCGCCGCCCGTACACCCGAGCAGATTGTTCAGGGGCTTCAGACACCGGGGGCACCACCAGCCCAGCCGGTTGCACCTGGTCAGGATTTTGTTTTCTATTCATTCCTGATGACGAGCAGCGTAGATTAGAGAGGTTTAGTAGACTCTAGCCTCCGACTTTCAGTGGTGCAGAGGGCGAGGATGCCCATGGTTTCTTGGATAAGTGTCAGAGGATCATCCGTACAACAGGTATTCTGGAGACTAGTGGGGTCTCGTTCACTACCTTCCAGTTCTCGGGAGCTACCTTTACTTGATGGGAGGCTTATGAGAGGCGTAGGCCTATTGGTGCAACGCCCCTTACCTGGCAGCAGTTCTCCGTTCTCTTTCTAGAGAAGTATGTGCCGTAGTCCCGCAGAGAGGAGCTGCACAGACAGTTCGAGCAGTTGCGTCGGGATGATATGACTGTGACGCAGTATGAGATGAGGTTTTTTGAGTTAGCCCTTCATACTGTTTGGTTGGTTCCTACAGACATGGAGAGGATCAGGAGGTTCGTGGATGGACTCGCATATCAGCTACGGATTCTTATGACTAGGGAGAGGGTGTCTGGTGCTTCTTTTGAGAAGGTGGTTGACATCGCCCGAGAGATAGAGTCGGTTCGCCGCTAGGACCGAGTTGAGAGGGAGGCCAAGAGGCCTCGGGGATCCAGGTCACCGTGGTGGATCATCTGGTCATAGTTCTCATAGTTCACATTAGGACCACTCATCTCTCAGTGCCCTTCCAGCATAGAGCTCTCACCATGCCTCGTCTGCTCAGGTTTCTATGGGTAGTTCCACGGGGTATCAGGAGCAGCAGTTCCGCCGGAGGAGGGGTTGTTTCGAGTGCGGGGATCTTGGTCATAACAAGAGAGATTGCCCAGGTTGTTGAGTGGGACTCTGCAATAGAGTTCTAGGCCGACAACATCAGCACCAACAGCTACATCACCTGCCCAGTCAGCTCGGGGTGGAGCTCAGTCAGCTAGGGTCGCCCTAGAGGGAGAGGCCGATTAGGTGGCGGTCAGGCCCGTTTCTATGCACTCCCTTCCAGACCGGATGCTATTGCTTCAGATGCTGTGATCACAGGTATTATCTCAGTTTGCCACAGGGATGCCTCTGTATTATTTGATCCTGGTTCCACTTTTTCATGTGTCGTCATATTTTGCTCATTATTTGGATAGGCACCACGAGTCTCTTGTTTCCTCAGTTCATGTATCTACTCCGATGGGCCATACTATTATTTTGGACTACGTATATCGGTCTTGTGTGGTGACTATTGGGGGTTTGGGGACCCGAGTAGACCTTTTGCTGCTTAGTATGATTGATTTGATGTGATATTGGTCATGGATTGGTTGTCTCCGTGTCATGCTATTCTGGACTGTCACGCTAAGACGATGACGTTGGCTATGCCTAGGGTGCCACGGATTGAGTGGCGAGGTTTGTCGGATTATGTTCCTAGCAGAGTGATTTCATACTTGAAGACCCAGCGGATGGTTGGGAAGGGTTGTCTTTCTTATTTGGCCTTTGTGAGGGATGTCAGTATAGAGACTCCTTGTATTGATTCGGTTCCGGTGGTGAGAGATTTTCCGGATGAGTTTCCCACAGACCTGCCGGGCATCCGCCGGATAGGGACATTGACTTCGGTATTGATTTGGTGCCGGACACTCAGCCCACTTCTATTCCACTGTATCGTATGGCACCGTCGGAGTTAAAGGAATTGAATGAGCAGCCTCAGGAGCTCCTTAATAAGGGGTTTATTCAGCCTAGCGTGTCACCTTGGGGTGCGTCTGTTCTATTTGTGAAGAAGAAGGATTGCGCTATGAGGATGTGCATGATTATAGGCAGTTGAACAAAGTCACAATCAAGAACAAGTATCCTTTTCCTCGTATTGATGATTTATTTGACCAGCTTCAGAGGGCGAGGGCGTTCTCCAAGATTGATCTCAGGTCAGGGTATCACCAGTTGAAGATTAGGGACTCAGACATTCTTAAGACAACTTTTAGGACCCGATATGGTCATTATGAGTTCCTTGTGATGTCTTTTGGGCTGACCAATGCCCCAGCATCATTCATGCAATTGATGAATAGCGTGTTTCGAACTTATTTTGACTCGTTTGTTATTGTATTTATTGATGATATTTTGGTGTACTCGCGTAGCCAGGAGGAGCACGCTGAGCATTTGAGAGTTGCATTGTAGCGGTTGAGGGAGGAGAAGCTTTATGCTAAGTTCTCCAAGTGTGAGTTTTGGCTCGGTTCAGTTGCATTCTTGGGGCACGTGGTGTCCAGTGAGGGTATTCAGGTTGATCCGAAGAAGATAGAGGCGGTCCAGAGTTGGCCCAGACCGTCCTTAGCCACAGAGATTTGTAGCTTTCTTGGTTTGGCGGGTTATTATCGTCGGTTCGTTCAGGAATTTTCATATATTGCATCACCCTTGACCAAATTGACCCAAAAGGGTGCTCCTTTCAGGTGGTCGGATAAGTGTGAGGCAAGCTTTCAGAAGCTCAAGACTGCCTTGACCATAGCTCCAGTGTTAGTTTTGCCATCAACTTCAGGTTCTTATACGGTATATTGTAATGCAATATGGGGTTGTAGGTTACATGGGGTTGTTGATTGACGAGGGACCGACATCGACAATTACTAGAGGTCTAATAAAGCAATATAATAAATCATAAGCAGATATGAAGCACACAGCAATAACAGGGTTGTAGGTTACATAATTTTTCAAAATTTTCTTTTAAATGTGTGAATTTCTCAGTCTTGTATTCTACCTCAACAACTCAAATATATCAAGTGCCAGTGCACATGGATAAGAAACAACATATAAATTGCCAGGCATCTGTGGAAGGATAACCTCGTAAATAACCGGACTGCCAGCGAAATAACTCACGATTATGCCAGGGTCGTTCAGCCCGATGCAGAATAATATGTACACTGCCTAGGGTCGAGCTGCACGAACCATAGATGTATCTATTATACTGCCGAGGCGTTCAGCCCTCTCCACAAGAAAAGGAAGGAATACGAGACACGTTCTTACAATAAAGTATATGAGCACAAGGTTAATATAACATTTACCGTTTTCCAAATAGCTTATCAACAACTTAAGGGGATAAGGCTTGGCCTAATATATACATATATTTCTAAGTCAATTTCAATTATAAATTCAATTAATTAAGCCAGCAGAATGAGTTCAAATAATTCAAATATTACATGATAAAGCCCTAAGTCTACCCGGACATAAACATGCTTTAGCTACGTACGGACTCTCGTCACCTCGTGCGTACGTAGAACCCACAACTATTAGCACATAATAATTAAATCACCTAGGGGGTAGTTTCCCCTTCATAAGATTAGACAGGAGACTTACCTCGCTCCAAAGTTCCAATAACGGGGCCAAAGCCTCTCTAACTCCTCAATTCAAGCCAAACGTTCTGATACTAGTCAAACAACGTGCAAATCAATCAAAATATACTCCAATACTTATAATTTAACAATTTATAATGATTCCCAACTCCGCTCGAAAAGTCAATAAAGTCAACCCTCGGGCCCACGTGCCTGGATTCTAAAATTTTAGAAGACAAACTTTACCCATAATATTACGAGCTCAAATATATGATTTATTCCTAATTTCATGTTCAATTTTGTGGTAAAAATCTAAAAATACTAGTTTCTAGGTTTCTTTCAAAATAGAATCCATGTAGTTAGCTAACAATATGCGAGAATTACTTACCTTGCAATAAATGATGAAAATGTCACGACCCAAAATCTACTAAGGGTCGTGGTGGCGCCGGACACCACTGTCAGGCAAGCCAACACCAAGAAGTTAATTAAATTCCCATTTTAGTATTTATTTAAATCATTTCTCTTATACATTAAACAATAAATAGTGAAATTCACTAAAATAAAAATGATGTCTTTAACAAGCTTAATATTGAATAATCCCATAATCATCCCAAAAACCCGGTGTCACAAGTGCATAAGCAATCACTAGGAAATTAAACGAAGTACAATAACTGTCCGGAATATAAATTTGGACAAAAAGTAAATACAATACACTGAAAGAGACTATGCTGGCTACGGGTCGCCTCGAGAGATGCAACTCACCTAAGTCTCTGTATCATCCATGCTGCTACGCCCATTAGGCCACTAGAGGTACATGTGCATGTGCAACAAAAATGCACAGCAAGTGTAGCATGACTACAAAAATAACGCGTACTCAGTAAGTATCCCGTCTAATCTCGAAGAAGTAGAGACGAGAGGTCGACTTCGACACTTACTAGTGGTCCAATAATATAGTAAATCGAGGATTTTCATAAAAATGGCTGTAACTCAATAGCATGAGGTAAATAAACAATTCTTTCGTTTATAGGAAATTCCCAAATTCATTTTCATCATTTATACATCTATCTCAGGCCAGGGAGAACAAATATCAACATCTATAAATTTCAAGGCAAGCAATACAAGCATGCGCAAATCATGCCGAGGTCGTACGGCCCGATCCAATAAATATTAAACTGTGCACTGCCTGAAGGTCGAATGGCGCGAACCATAGATGCATCTATTCAATCTACCGAGGCATTCGGCCCGTTCCACAATAGATAAACACATTCGAGCAGTCAAATCAAGAATTAATCAAGGAGCAATTATTCAGGAAAAGGCAAGTTTCTCTTTTAAAAGTCAAGAAATGATGTCTAGCCTTTTACAAATTTATTTCTACGTTCAATATGTTTTACGCATTTTTAAATTGACAGCAAGGTTGCAAATATTACAAGTAAAGCATGCTTTTGGGCCCTAGACTACCCGGACTTAAGCATAATAGTAGCTACGCAAGGACTCTCGTCACCTCGTGCGTACGTAGCCCCCACAAACAGGAGCACATATCCAATTAGTTCACCTATGGGGACAATTCCCTCTTACAAGGTTAGAAAGGAGACTCACCTCGCTCCGAAGTTCCATAATCGGCATTCCACGCCCTTCGAAGACTCAAATCAATGCATAATGCTTCAAAACTAGCCAATAATTATGCAAACCCATTAATATATGCTCAATTATTCATAATATCAAATTTATAACAATTCCTAACCCCGATCGAAAAGTTGACAAAATTGCCATCGGGCCCACGTGTCCCGATTCCGAAATTTTTCGAAGATAATGTTTGCCCACAACCTCACGAACTCAAATATATAATTTACTCTCAATTTCATGACCAAAATCGTGGTCAAAATTCAAAGATACCAATTTTCTAGGTTTTCCTCAATCTCCCAAATTTCCACCAATTTTTATGCTAAAATCTATACATAATCAATGTATTTAACTCAAGATAGGTGGATATAGCTTACCTTGTCATTGATGATGAAAACCCCCACTTGAAGCTCTCCGAAAATCGTCCAAACAAGACTAAATGGAAGAAAATGGGTCAAACTCCCGATTTAAAGAACCTCACTGCCTCCAGCATTTCCGCACCTGCGGTCACTTGACCGCTTCTGCGGTTCCGTAGGTGCGGCCCCACTACCGCTCCTGCAGTTTTCTCACCAGGCTGCCCTTTCCTCTTTTGCGCCTCACCACCGCAGGTGCGGTCCCGCTTTTGTGGCTATATGACCGCATCTGTAGTCTCTTCACTTCTAGCCCAACACTGCATCTACGCTCCTCGTGGTCGCTTTTGCGGCTCCGCACCTGCGGCCCAAGCCTCGCAGGTGCGGTTACACCAGAAGGAAGCTGTTTTACTTCTTCTTCAAATTCCAAAATTGATCCGTTAACCATCTTGAATCCACCCGGGGCCCCCAGGTGTTGATACCCAATTTTCCCCCGTATATTTTTTATATGCAAAATACTTTCAAAATAGTATATATATGCATATATAAGCATGTCCAAGTGTTTTATTATTTTTTCCAATTTTTAAAAGATTTTGAAACCAATTTATTGCCCTATTTTAACAGTACATAACCAATGGTTATTCCCAAGAATATCATTTTTGGTGATTCACTTATTTTATCCTCATATTTGTACCAAAATATAGCTAAGGTAATTTTTGCGCATTTTCACAAATTTATTTAGTAATTTTAAAGCTAAATTGCATACAATTGCAATTTTAGCCTATCTTGAGATTTAATAGCATTTTATAATTATGAAATTAGTTCCAGTATTTTTATTTTAATATTTATATATTATTAAATAATTTAGTACCTTTAATTTTTTTCCAAAAATTATCTTACTATTTTTTATAAAATAAAAAGGGAAAAAACTGGCTATTTAAATACTAGCCCTGTTTCATTTCAATTATAGCCCAAATCAACCCCCAATTAAAACCCAATTTCAATCTTAAACGGGCTAACCCAATTTCGATTTAACCCGCCCTTGACCCAACTAAAACCTACCCGACCCAGATCCCCTCTTATCCTGACCGTTGATCTCTGAGATCAACGGCCCCTATTCATTCTTGCCTTTTTAATCCAAACGACTACCCTAATCCCCTCATTCCTTATCTATCAACCGCCTCTAAACACCCCACTCTCTCAAACTCTCTCGAATGTTCTCAAAACACTAATCGTCTCCTACCGTCTCCAACCTCGAAACCACCGGAATCCATGGCTTCTCAGGCCATGGGAGGATTAAACTCGCCTCCCTTTGCTCTTATACGCTTGGTACTCGAAGGTTCGAAGTCTGACCTCAAATGTGTTCGTTCAGATCTCCACCGATCCAAGGTTCTACGGCCATCTCCGGCTTTGCTCCGGCGTATCCTAGTCTTCTAAGCCTGATTCTGATCTTCTCCGACTCAGATCGGACCCTTTTTAAAGCCTTTCTCATTTTAGGGTTCTTCTGAAACCCTAACCCTTAGAGGTTTTCTTCTCCGATCTTCTTAAATCCATTGTGTATCTGTGCTTTACTTGAAGTTTTTAAACGATTCTCCTGACTTTCCTTTCAAAATCACTTTCAAAAACCTTTCTTTTCCGATCTAGGGTTTTCTGAAAAACATTTAAATGTTTTTATGATTTTTCTTTATCATTTATGTGTATTTGTCTCTACTGTGTTCTTGTATCATGTTCCTATATGCTTCTCTTACTATGTTTTCCTATATTATGGTCTCGTATGCTTTTCTACTGTGTTCTTATGTTTTTCTTCTACCATGTGTTCCTCTACTGCTTTCTATATTCCGTTCTTCCTTCTACTGTGTTTTCTATACTATGTTCTGCTATTTTCTTCCACTATGTTCTGATATGCTTCTCTATTGTATTTTTTACCATGTTTTGATATGGTTATCTTACTGTGTTTTCCTATATGCTTTCTGCTATACTTTTTCGGTGTTCTTGTACCCTTCTACTGTATTTTCCTGCTAAGTTTTAAGTTTCTTTGTTTGCCTTCTACTAAGACCTATTTAAGTTTCTTCTAAGCATGCTTTTTCTACTGTTCTTATCAGTATTTACCATTATATTCTTTGAATCCTTCTGTTGTGATTGCATGTTACATTGTTGTCATGTTTCTCAAGAGTTCTGAAGCTTCCAAACATGATTTCGATTCAGTTTTCTGCCCTCTCATCCTTGCTTTAGGGTTTGCTCAAAAGACCCCCTAATTCTTTCAGACTAACTTTGGGTCTCTAAACCAAGTTTGAACATCTCTGTTTTCATACAATTCTGAATTTTTGCTGAACTCTCCTATACTGGAATTTCTACTGATTTTATGACAAGTTTCTTTCATGTTTAGCGTGTCTGTATGATTTATATGTGATGAATCCTTCTTCAAAAAGGTTTTCAAACTAGTGATTGACTCAGAATTCCTTTTTAATAGGTCTAATTGATTGTTTGCTGATTTTCCTTAAATTAAAACNCAATTTTTAAAAGATTTTTAAACCAATTTATTGCCCTATTTTAACAGTACAAAACCAATAATTATTCCCAAAATTATCATTTTTGGTGATTCACTTATTTTATCCTCATATTTATACCAAAATATAGCTCAGGTAATTTTTGCACATTTTTTTTTATAAATTGATTTGGTATTTTTAAAGCTAAATTGCACTTAATTGCAATACTAGCCTATTTTAAGAATTAATTGCGTTTATAATTACAAATTTGATTCCAGTATTTTTAATCTAATATTTATATACTATTAATTAATTTAGCACCTTTAATTTATTTTTCGAAATCGTTTTACTATTTTTATAAAATAAAAAGGGAAAAAGTGGCTATTTAAAAGTTAGCCCTATTTTATTTCAATTTTAGCCCAAATTAACCCCCCCTAATTAACCCAATTTCAATCTCAAACCGGACCAACCCAATTCTAAAATACCCAACCCCTAAACCGTTAATAAAACCCGCCCGACTCCCCTTTTGATCCAGGCCGTTGATCATTTTGATCAACGGCCATAATTCCCCCTTTCCTTTTTAATTTCCCAAACACCCCTAACCCTAATCACTTTCACCTAATCAACTGCCTTTGAATCCCTTCGTCTCTCAAACTTTCTCGAACATTCCTGGAACCCTAATCGTCTCCCACCATCTTCAACCGTGAAACCCACCGGAAACCATGGCTTCTCAGGCCATGGGGGTCCTATACTCACCTCCTATTGCTCCTATGTGCCTGATACTTGAAGATTCGAGGCCAGAACTCGAAGGTTTTCACTCAGACCTTCGCCGACTCGAGGTTTCCGGCCGTCTCCAGCCTTGCTCCGGCGTGCTATAGTTGTTTGAGTCTCATTCCGACCTTCTCCGACTCCGATCGCTAACCTTTTCAAAGCCTTTCTCATTTTAGGGTTCTTCTGAAACCCTAACCCTTCGAGGTTTTCGTCTCCGATCTTCTTAAATCCATTGTGTATCTGTGCTTTACTTGAAGTTTTCAAACGATTCTCCCGACTTTCCTTTCAAAATCACTTTAAAAAAACCTTTCTTTTCCGATCTAGGGTTTTCTGAAAAAATGTTTAAATGTTTTTATGATTTTTCTTTGCCATTTATGTGTATTTGTCTCTACTGTGTTCTTGTATCATGTTCCTATATGCTTCTCTTACTATGTTTTCCTATATTATGGTCTCGTATGCTTTTCTACTGTGTTCTTATGTCTTCCTTCTACCACGTGTGTTCCTCTACTGCTTTCTATTTTCCGTTCTTCCTTCTACTGTGTTTTCTATGCTATGTTCTGCTATTTTCTTCCACTATGTTCTGATATGCTTCTCTACAGTATTTTTTACCATGTTCTGATATGTTTATCTTAGTGTGTTTTCCTATATGCTTTCTGCTATACTTTTCCGGTGTTCTTGTGCCCTCCTACTGTATTTTCCTGCTAAGTTTTAAGTTTCTTTGTTTGCCTTCTACTAAGCCCTGCTTACGTTTCTTCTAAGCATGTTTTTTCTACTGTTCTCATCAGTATTTACCATTATATTCTTTGAATCCTTCTACTGTGATTGCATGTTACTTTGCTATCATGTTTCTCATGAGTTCTGAAGCTTCCAAACATGATTTCGATTCAGTTTCCTGCCCTCTCATCCTTGCTTTAGGGTTTGCTCAAAAGACCCCCTAATTCTTTCAGACTAACTTTGAGTCTCTGAACCAAGTTTGAACATCTTTGAACATCTTTGTTTTCATACAATTCTGAATTTTTGCTGAACTCTCCTATACTGGAGTTTTTACTGATTTTACAATGGCTCGACAAGTTTCTTTCATGTTTAACGTGTCTGTATGATTTATATGTGATGAATCCTTCTTCAAAAAGGTTTTCAAACTAGTGATTGACTCGGAATTCCTTTTTAATAGGTCTAATTGAGTGTTTGCTGATTTTCCTTAAGTTAAAACCTTTTCCATCTTTCCGACTTGGTTCATTCATACCAAATCTCAGACCTTGTGATTTCTTGGCCGTTAATTGATTTTCTTTTCTTAAATTATACAACCGTGTATTTCAGAGATCTTGTCCTTAAATAACCTTTGTGTATTTACCCTCAATTGCATGCTTTACACAAGTGTTTGATTAATTTCTTTCCTTAATTGTTTTATACCCGTTTGAATTTGAATCCCTTAATTAAAGGGAGTCTTATGTAATTGATTTACAATCAATCTTTAATTATTTTCTTACCTTATTTTCTCATGACTTTCACACTATAAATACATGACTCTTTAACACAAAGCAGACAAGATTTTTTAATAATCCTACACACATGATTAACACATTTCAGACCTCACAATTTCACAATATCTCTTGAACTCACACTCATAGTATTCTGTCTTCTTGTTTGCACTTTGGCTTTTACAAGACTACTGCCTTTTCTTCTTGTTTCTTTGAAACTGGTATGTTCTAATTTAAGTTTCAGCATCACCCCAATGTGTTTACTTACATTTTTCTTTTGTATCCATGTCTACTTTATGGTTTTCTGTGGAGTTTGATATTTAGTTTAGTATGCCTATGTCCTACTGCTTGTTTCTTTTATGAATCTTTGCTCCCTACCCCATTACCCCTATGTGTTTGTGAGTAGTGACTCAGTGCATGGCAATATGAGTTGTTGTCCATGAACTGAGTTCTGAACCTTATCCTCCAAACATGCTGGAGGGTGTGCCAGCATCTCCCATTGCCGAGCATACCCATCAGCCTGCTCTCCTTATGTTCTTGCAAATTCCCACTCCCCTATACCCTTATGTGTGCTGATTTTAAGTTATTCCCCATTTCCCTTTCCCCTTTCAGAATTCCATTCCTGCACTTGCACTCTCTCTTAGTCTCTAAGTTTTGCCCCCCTCTTGTGAGCCTTGCCTTGGGACCTTGAGTTCCCTCTGAACTTGGACACTTGAGGGTTGGCCCTTCCACACTGCACTATTGTCCTGGTTTGATAATGTATTTGGGGTGTAAGCACTGCCCGGAGTCCATGAGGCTCTTAGGGAAATCTGACGCACCCCTAATGAGAGAAAGGCCTTTGAAATCTGATCTTTGGAGATGGTTTACTTCATACTTCAGACAGGAAGCTGAATCAGGCTCTCCTTGGTTGTAATTTTCAATTTCTGATGTATTTTTTCTTTGTTCTCTTTGGGCTGTAATAAACTTTGTAATAAACTTTCGGGGATGTTTAGTGAAAAGGGAGGGGTAACTATGCATGAAAAAGGGTAGATAATTTGCCTATAGGAATCTCTAATTTCAGTATAGTTACCATGCCCATAAGATTTCTGCATTTTTTCATATAGTTACCATGCCCATAAGATTTCTGCATCTCATGTAGTTACCATGCCTATAAGATTTCTGCATTTTTCATATAGTTACTATGCCTATAAGACTTCTGCACTTTCATGTAGATATTATGTCTATAGCTTCTGCATACGCACATAGAGAATATGCCTATAGGTCTTTTCTGATTCTTGCATACCCGCTTTTCACTAGGCAAACTTATCTATAGGCCCTAACAACCAAAAAATGTAATCAGATATCATGCAAACGCTTAGATATCATGTTGTGGAATTTCTGCATTCTCCTATGTCTATAACAATGTTTTAAGTTGGCAAACACATAGAAAGCATGCCTATAGGGGTTCTAATTCAAATCTAAATCGCCTCACTCGCTTATAAGTTTAAAACTGGCATTAATAATGTATTATCAATGGCAGAACTTGTGCTCGTTTTTTACTGGCAACTTTCTTTCAATCTGTAATCAGTTGTTCTTCTTTTGTTTCTGAAATCAGTAGATATCATGCCTATAGGTTTCGTCTATCACTTAGGCAAGCCTTAGGATAAACTTATAAGTTGAATCAGATTTTATTAACTACAATCAGCAGGCAGGCCTGATTCTGGCTTCTTATCTAAACAATGTAATAAATCAGTCTGCCACCAATTCCTTTTAAGTTTTATTTAGACCTTAAACAGTACGTGTAAGACATGCTAAACTATGTATTTTCTCTGGTTTAAGGAGGTTTGAAAGAGCCTTATTATTTGTTTATATGTTCTCCCCCAAACTTGCTATATGTGTTTTGATTGTCGCCTTAGTATTTTGACCTTTTGAAACCACAAATAAGCCAATGTCCCCTCCCTTTAGGATTAGTAATCCCAAATACCTCCGGGATTGATAGATTTGGGGCGGTAATAGCATGCAATAAGTAAACGAGACTATTCCGTGCTTTAGTACCTTAAAGGGGTGGGAAAGGGTAGATATGGATATGATGACCACGCGATAACACCACGTGTATAAGTGGTTACCGGATGTTGTGTGGGGTGATCCATATTATTTATAAACCTAGGACCCCCCCTCTCTTTTACTTGTTTATTTCATTGTTTATTTTCAAATTTCTCAAACTATTTTTTTCTCAAAATTCAGCTTTTCTTTCGTTTCTTTTCATTCCATCTATTTGCAACCATTATGTGAAATCCCCTCTTATTTGAAAGCCCTACTTGCTTACCTGTTATTTATACCTTAAGTCACAACAATAGCTTGGCCGGGAACCACACTAGTGGATTCTGGGGGGTGCCTAACACCTTCCCCTTGGAATAATTTTAAGCCCTTACCCAATCTCTGGTTATCCAAACGAAACCCTTCTTAGTGTCCTAATGCACTTTAATCATTAGGTGGCGATTCTTCCATTCTCTTAAACCTAATTACCAAAAGGGAACGAGTTGTCCCCCCAAATGTCATAAACCCAATTTCGCGAGAAAAAGGGGGCATCGACACCGGGACCCCGTCCAATCACACCAGCCAGTCCCATAACATAACGCGGACCTACTCGAGGCCTCAAATCACATCAAACAATGCTAAAATCACAAATCACACTCCATTTCAAACTTAATGAACTTTAGAACTTCCAACTTCTACATTCGATGCCGAAACCTATCAAATCACGTTTGATTGACCTAAAATTTTGCACACAAGTCATATTTGACATTACGGAACTGCTCCAACTTCCAGAATCGGAATCCGACCCCGATATCAAAAAGTTCACCTCCTGTCAAATTTCTCAAAAACCTTCAAGTTTTTAACTTTCGCCAAATGACTCCAAAATGACCTACGGACCTCCAAATTCACTTCCGATCGCGCTCCCAGTATCAGAATCACCATACAGAGCTATTCCCAAACTCGAAATCCCAAAGGGACATAGATATCACTAAAATGCACTTCAACCCAAACTTATGAAATTCTTTCAAAATGCTAACTTACACAATAGGCGCCGAAACGTTCCAGGTCATCCAAAACCCGATCTGGACATACGCCCAAGTCCAAAATCATCATACGAACCTGGTGGAACCTTCAAATCCTGATTCCAAGGTCATTTACTCAACAATTCAATCCTAGTCAATTCTTCCAACTTAAAGCTTCCGAAATGCGAATTCTCTTTCTAAATCAACTTCGAACATCCCGGAATTCAATTCCGACCATGTGTACAAGCCATAATACCTAATGTGAAGCTGCTCATGGCCTCAAACTACCGAATGATGCGCTAGAGATCAAAACGACTGGTCGGGTCGTTACAGAAAACCTCCCCTTGAAGCTCACCAAAAATCGCCCCATCCAGGTGGAAATGAAAGAAAATGTGCCAAATCCCGTATGAAACCAAGTCTGCTCAGGCCCGTGTTCTTTGCGATCGCGGGAGCATCTTCGCGATCGCGAAGGCTTAAAGTCAATGCCTCCAAAATTTCTCTTCACATTCGCGTCACCTACGCCGCGTTCGCAATGCCTCCATGTCCTGATGCTTCACGTTCGCGGTCACAATGCCGCGTTCGCAAAGGTTTAACACCTCCAAGCCCTACAGCTCCCCTCCTTTTTTCGCATTCGCGATCTGCATGTCGTGTTCGCATAGGCTGCCCAGGTTCTCTTCCGCGTTCGTGACCCCTGTGTCGCGTTCGATGAACAAAAAATCTCGCTGCCCAAAATCCGTCTTCACGAATGCGTGAATCTTTTCGCATTCGCGAAGGACAAAACCGGAACCAGCAACATCAGCAGCAAAAATAGGGAAAAATGACCCGCAACCATCCTGAAACACACCCAATGCCCCGGGACCCCGTCCGATCACACCAACAAGTCCCAAAATATAACACGAACTTACTGGAGTCCTCAAATCATGCTAAACAACATCAGAACTACGAATCGACAATTGAAACCTTCTTTCAACTTTCTAACGATCAAACTTCGACGAACGCGTCCGAATCATACTTAAACAGTCCGGAATGACGCCAAACTTTACGCAAAAGTCCCAAATCATGATACAAACCTATTCCAAGTCTCGGAACCCCAAACGGACATCGATAACACAATATTCACTTTAAATCAAACTTTAGAAATTCTAAAAACTTTAGAAATTGCCAACTTTCCATAATAAGCGCTGAAATGCTCCTGGACCACCTGATACTCAATTTGAACATACGCCCAAGTCCAAAATCATCATACAAACCTATTGGAACCTTCAAATCCTGATTCCGAGGTTGTTTACTCAAAAGTCAAACCTTAATCAACTCTTCCAACTTAAAGCCTCCAAATTTAGAATTTTCCTTCTGAAACTACTTCGAACTTCCAATTCAATTCCGACCACACGTATAAGTCAAAGAACATGAAGTGAAGCTACTCATGGCCTCTAACCACCGAACGACGCACTAGAGCTCAAAATGACCGGTCGGGTCGTCACAGTAATAAGCACACACCAGAGCACTTTTGGAATATTATTAATGTTGGTTTTAAAGAATTTATTCTCATTAATATTGGATACATCATATATATTGATGAGTAATTTTGATTAAAAAAGTTACATAAATATTATTCAAAAATTGTGGTTGAGTTATAAAATAAAAATATAATCTCTTAAAATTGATGAATATTGATCCTATATAATTAACTTAATAAAGGAAGAAACTTTGTTTCAAATTCACTTTAAATTTTATTCTAGTGTCATAATTTATCAGTCCAATTTCACAAGTTATCATATTTCCTTTTTACTTTTAGGAAGAACATATAACCTTTAAAGATTTAAAAGTTTTCTAATAATTTTTGAAAAGTTATTCTCAAATTAATTCGAGGAGATAGAATAAAGTTAAATAACTATATTTTTATTACGATTCTTCAAAAAAAATTCAAATAACACAAAATATTAGTTGTACATGAATTATTTTGGGGAAAAGGTCCAAAATTGCCCCTCTACTATGGTATATTATTTACTTCTGCCACCCGTTATACTTTTCGTCCAATCTAGCCCCTACCGTTAATCAAGTTTTTAAAATTACCCCTTACCCTAACGAATCTACACCGTGGCAGCTGACCCCTTCAGTTCCATCCATGTCAGCTGCCAAGTCACTCGACCCACCAAAACAAAAAAGCACAAACCCAATGAAATAGACATGTTTGGAAAACAAAGACCTGGCAACAGTTCCTCCATCCCATTCCCCCTTCTGTTCTCACTCCTCCCCTTCTCAACTAACGACCAAATCTCTTTCCCAAAGAGGGAACTTTAGGATTTTTCTTGATTCTTTAATTGTGTTTGATGGCGTGAATACTCAGAGGTGGGCACGATTTTGTGGGTTTCTGAAGGTATGGATGATGATAATTTTGTGGTGGTGGTGGAAAGCTGCAGTGCTGGCGATAATGGTGGATGACATCAATTCTTCTTTAGTTCTTTTTTTGGCTGATACAGAGAAAAGCAGACCAGCAACAGGGGCTAAATTTAGGAGGGATTCTAAAAAATCTGATTGGCGAAGAAGGCTGGAGATGGAGGAACCGACAAGAACTAGTGGACGCTTTGACGGAGAAGGAGGAACCGAGTGTAAGCCGGCACTTACAGTTACAATACTTACCGTTGTAGGAAGAGACTGTACAATTGTTTTAATAGGTAACACGAAAAAGATGAAGATCTTGGCAATGACGATAGTGCTTGATGGTCTTGGAGGGATGGGTGAAAGTCTGGCCTTAGCCAGAAAAGTAGCAAAATACAAGAAATCCTAATATCTTCCTCTTTTACTGTTAAATTTTTGTTATGGTGATGTTGATGTTCTTGTATGTTGATTGAATTCCGGTCAATTTCCGGCCCAAAACCTCTTTCTATTTTCTTCCTCTTTTTTTTGTCTCTCCTTTTCCAGGTTCTCAGCTCTGATAATATTTTGCCTCTACATTGAGGGTCATTTGAAGCTGACAAGATGATATTGGGTCATGGTGCGTTGAAGTTGACGGTGGAAATAAGATTTCGGTGATGGTGCTGTGGTATGACTTAGGAAGATGGAGTTGTAATTGGGGATACTTCTTGGATCTGTAGGGTTTTAATTTGGTGGGTCGAGTGACTTGGCAGCTGACATGGATGAAATTTAGGGGGTCGGCTGCCACGGTGTAGATCCGTTAGGGTTAGGGGTAATTTTAACAACTTGATTAACGGTAGGGGCTAGATTGGACGAAAAGTATAACTGGTGGCAGAAGTAAACAATATACTATAGTAGAGGAGTAATTTTGGACCTTCTCCCATTATTTTGTATAATTACAATAAGGAATTTCATAACTCATATTTAATTGTTTTGCTTTGAAAGAATTTTGTGTGCTTCGTATACTTTCCTTGAATGTATTTTTATTTTATTCTATGGTGATGATCTAGTAAACTATGCTCTTCACGTTAAGCATATTTATAGTACGTGCAATTAATAAATTTTATTCTAAAAATTGTATAAATATTATATTAAAATATTGTATTTAAGCTATATAATAAAAGTAGATGTTCCTTAAAATATAACAATTCTCCTATATACCTAACTCAATAGAAAAAGAAAATGTCTCATAGTTCTCAATCGGTAATTAATATATTCAGCTAAAAATTTATTGCATTTTTATAATTCCATCACTTCAAACTCACAAGTTATTATGCTTCCTTTCTAATTTTACAATCACATATAACCCTTAAAAATTTAAGAGTTTTTCTAAAAGGAAATTGATAAGCTATTCATAAGTTCATTTTAGAAGACGCAAACAAGATTAGCAAATTGATAGAAAACAATAATTATTGTCTCACAAGTTAAATGCAAATTGCTTTATCAATAAAATATACTGCTATATAAATTGTTTCCAACATGTGACAAGGAGAATAAATGATTATTATTTATGTTGTATAAAGGTCTATGCATTGATTGCAAGGTCATCCCAAGTGAGCACCTCACGACCCGGCATAGGCTCCTAGTTATGGACCTGGAGATCAAGAGGAGTAGGAAGACGAGGGCGGTGTGCAGGCAACCTAAGATCAAGTGGGGTACTTGACCAAGGAAAAATCTCAGGAGTTGGGGGAGAAGTTGCTGGCTACGAGGGCCTGGATGAGTAGGGGGACGCGACTAGTATGTGGATCACGACTGCGAATTGCATTAGAGAAGCTGTTAGAGAGGTCTTAGGGGTCACGAAGGGCTATCCTGGGGGTCATAAAGGGGACTGATGGTGGAATGGAGAGGTCCAAGGTAGAGTGGAAACCAAGAAAGCTGTTTATTTGAAGCTAGTTGAGAGTACAAACGAGGAGGAAAAAATGACTTATCGGGGGTGTTACAAAAAGGCAAAGAAAGAGGCAAAGTTAGCAGTTGCGGCGGCTAAAAATGTGGTGTTTGCTTGTTTTTACGAGGATCTCGGGGGGAAAAGGCGGGGACAAAAAGTTATACCAGTTGGCCAAGGTGAGGGATAGGAAGGCCTGTGACTTAGACCAAGTCAAGTGCATAAAGGACGAGTATGGTAAAGTATTGATGGACGAGACACTTATTAGAAAAAGATGGCAAACATACTTTCATGAATTATTGAACGAGGAGGGGGATAGAAGCATTGTGCTGCATGAGTTGGAGCACTCCGAGAGTTTGCAGAATTTTGGGGACTGTAGGCAGATTAAGGTAGATGAGGTGGAAGGGGTAATGCGTAAGATGTGCCAGGGCAGAGTGACGGGGCCAGACGAAATCCCAATAAAATTCTAGAAGAGCACGGGGGGAGCAGGCTTGGAATGGCTCACTAGGCTATTTAATATTATTTTCAGGACGAAGAAGATGCCCGAAGAATGGAGGTGGAGTACGATGGTTCCGCTATACAAGAACAAGGATGATATCCAAAATTGCAACAATTATATGGGTATCAAGCTGTTGAGTCACACTATGAAGGTATAGGAGAGGGTGGCAGAGGCTAGGGTAAGGAGGTGCATGTCCATTTTCGAGAATCCGTTTGGATTCATGCCGGGGAGTTCAACTATGGAAGCGATTGATCTGGTAAGGAGATTAGTGGAGCAGTATAGGGAGAGGAAGAAGGACTTGCATATGGTATTCATTGACCTTGAGAAAGCATACGATAAAGTTTGAGGGAGGTTCTGTGGAGGAGTTTGATGGCTAGCGGTGTTTCGGTAGCGTATTAGGGTGAGTAAGGATATGTATGATGATACTAAGACTTGGGTGAGGACTATTGGAGGTGATTCGGAGCATTACTTTATGTGATGGGGCTGCACCAGGGATCGACTCTTAGCCCGTTTTTGTTTGCCTTGGCAATGGATGTACTGTTGCAATACATGCACGGGGAGATGCCTTGGTGCATGCTATTTGCCGATGACATAATGTTGATTGACGAGATGCGAAGCGGAGTTAATGATAGGTTGGGGGTTTGGAGATAGACCTTGGAGTCTAAAGGTTTCAAGTTGAGCAAAACCAAAATAGTTGACTTGGAGTGCAAATTCAGTGATGGGACCCATGAAACAGGTGTAGAGGTAAAGCGTGATGTTCAAGTTATCCCCAAGAGAGCTAGTTTTAAGTATCTCGGGTCTATTATCCAAGGTAATGGGGATATTGACGAAGATGTCGCACATCGCATCGGAGCAGGATGGATGAAATGGAGGCTCGCTTCCGGTGTTTTATGTGATAAGAATGTGCAGCCAAGACTTAAGGGTAAGTTTTATAGGGTGGTCGCTCGATTGACTATGTTTTATGGGGCAGAGTGTTGGCCAGTCAAGAACTCCCACATGTAGAAGATGAAAGTAGTAGAGATGAGGATGTTGAGATGAATGTGTGGGTGTACCAGGAGAGATAAGATTAAGAATGAAGCTATCCAGGATAGAGCGGAAGTAACCTCCGTGGAGGACAAGATGCAGGAGTCAAGACTGAGATGGTTCGGACATGTTAAGAGGAGAAGCATCGATGCTCTTGTTAGGAGGAGTGAGAGCTTGGCCATGGCGAGTTTGAGAGGAGGTCGAGGTAGGCCTAAGAAGTACCGGGGAGAGGTGATTAGGCAGGACATGGCGCTACTTCAGCTCATTGAGGACATGACCATTTATAGAGGGTGTGGAGGTCGAGGATTAGGGTAGAAAGTTGGTATGTTGTTTCTTAGTTTCTCACTGATAGTCTTAGTAGCACACATGTCCTTCAGATTCTTAGATTTTTATTGTGTTATGTGGTTTTGTTCGCCTCAGATATTGTATTCCCTGTTGCTATTATTTGGTACTACTTATCCTTTATCTCCCTCTTTTTCTTTTCTCTTCCTTTCTTGCTTTTCTCCTCCTCCCCATTCTTCTTCTTCTTCTTCTTCTTCTTCTTCTTCTTCTCACCCTTTTCGTGCCAAGGGTCTATTGGAAACAACCTCTCTACCTGCATTAGGTAGGGGTAAGATCTACGTACAGACTACCCTTCCCAAACCCCACTTATTGAGAACATGCTGGGTTTGTTGTTGTTGTATAATCAAATTATATAATTATACGAAGACAAGAAGTTCTTCCCAAAAAAAAAACAGGAAAATAAGGATGACTAAACCTAAAGTATTTTAACCAAAAAATTATACTCGTTAACATAAAAAGGAATTTCCAATACTGAAAAAAGATAAAGGAAATAAGGACTCCTCAACCAATTCTTTTCTAATAACTTCTGAAAGAATAAATAAAATTCTAGTTAATTCTAAATTCCTAAATATTAGGGAAGTAACTTAAAAATATAATTTTGTCCAATATAAAATTTATATTTAGAAGTAAAAAAGACAAAAAATATTTCGATAAGGCGCTTCGTCCTTTTAATATAGTATAGATATAAAAAATAAGTTTACTTATTTACGCAATATAATTTTTTTAACTAGTTAGCCATTTAGATAGTAAAATTGTAATTTTTTGTTGGAAAAAAAGTGGTATTTGGAATTAAGTTAAAAAATGATACTTGAAATATAAAATTATGTTTAGATATGCATTTTACTTGAAAAAATATTGCAGTTTTGTTATTGAAATGTTTTTTGAAAAACTTGAAATTTGATTTTTAAAGAATCTTCAGAAACTTACAAATTTTCAGGGACAAAAATGTATTTTTAATTGATCAAACGAGACTTTCTCTCCCTAGAATGCGATGCTACAGCTGAAATGGCGAGAAAATCAAGGAATAGAGGCGGAGGACAGAAGATCCAAGGAAGTCAGACAACGAATTCAGTGTGCATGGGAGTTCCACAATCGGGAGATGCGAAGAAAGTGAAAAGTATCAATGTGATCCATGGAATTATACCTTTGGATATCAATCAGATCTCAAATCCTACCACACCACATGGAGGGACCGATGAAACACCAGTAGTGAGTAGGGCGTCATGGACAGATCAAGTCGAAGAGGAAGATAGGGTGAGCAAAAGTACAGGTTTGACTAAAACCCTAGATTCAAGCACTAAAACATAGAGTAATGTTGTGGGTACAATATCGATAGAGGAAGGGTTAGATCTAATCACGGAATCTACTGAACAGAATGTGAAAATAACAATGGCCGACATTAAGGATGAGGTGGATTACTGGACAACAACGGTTGTATGCTATATTCTAGGGTCTAATCCACCGCAAGTAGTAATTGATGGATATTTCAGGAGAATATGGGGAGCTCTGGGGATTGACAAGGTAGCACAACTAAATAGAGGGGTATTCCTCGTGAGATTTCATAGTGTTGAGAGTAGAAGTAAAGCAGTGGAAGAAGGAGTGCAAATGTTTGACAGGAAACCAGTAATTGTGAAGCCATGGAAGCCAGATATGGAGATCACAAAGGAGCAAATAGAGAACATTCCAATTTGGGTGAGATTGGTAGGCTTAGACATCAAATACTGGGCGCAAGCGGCTCTTACAAAAATTGCTGGGCTGATTGGAAAGCCTCTAAAGGCAGATGCAACTACTACAAATAAGGATAGATTAACATATGCAAGAGTACTAGTTGAAGTGAAATTGAATCAGCAATACCCGTCAAGCATAAGATTTGAGAATGAGGCAGGAAAAATAATAGAACAGGCAATCCATTATGAATGGAAACCTGTTTTGTGTGAAAAATGCAGGAATTATGAACATAATATATATGAATGTAGGAAATTTATTCAGGAGGGAAAAGAGAAGAATGAGAAACAACAAGAAATGTCAGTACAGAAGCAGGCTGTTCAACAGAAAGAAGGGAAAGAGATTCAAAAGGATCAAACACAACAAATGGGAATTAGAGCAACAAAAACAGGAAAAGCAGGGAAATAACAAGCAACCAAAAATGAGAAAGAATCCAATTCAAAACCATGGATATAGAGTGGAGAAATATGTGAGGAAAGCAGTGGTAGTGGAAGATGCACCATTGAAGATAGGAAATGCTTTTGCTACACCAGGAAAGCAACAAATCAAAGATGTCGCAAGCACAAGTCAGAGGGCAACAGATGGTAACAAAGGAGAATGGTATGGTAGGAAAAAGAGGGATTGTATATGACAAGGGTGGGGAAACCCACCAAAGCATGGATAAAATTGGTTTTTGGAATACCAGGGGGCTAAATAATCCAGATAAGCAGAAGGAAATTCATCTGTTTATGCATAACTCCCAGGTTGGATTATTTGGCCTCTTGGAAACTAAGGTTAAGAGAGATAAAGCTCAAAAGGCTGCTCTTAACCTATGTAATGGATGGTGCTATAGTATGAATCTAAGTCATCATAATGGAGGCAGATTTGGTATATGACATAAGCATATATAAAGTTACAGAACAATTAATCCACTGTGGAGTTCATCTAGAGGAGATGGAAAGAAGTTCTCAATAACAATGGTTTATGCTTTCAATGATGCTGCATTAAGAAGAAAATTATGGGAGGATATCAAGGAGCATATGGATGAACCTTGGGCAGTCATGGTAGATTTCAATTGTGTTCTGCATAAAGAAGAAAGGATTGGGAGTCCAGTTACAATGGTAGAAATAAGAGACTTTAAGCAATGTGTGGCAGAATGTACATTGCAAGATATGAAGTCTTCAAGGGCATTTTATACATGGAACAATAAATAGGGAGGAGCTGATAGAGTATATAGTAGGATTGATAGGGTTCTGATCAATAATGAATGGATATTAGCATTGCCAGATTCAGAGGTATTTTACAGGAACGAAGGGACCTTTGATCACTGTCCTGCAATAATCAGATGGGCAGAAGATCAAAAAAAGAAGCATATATTCAGATATTTTAATATGTAGAGCATTGCACCAAATTATAAAGAGACAGTGAAGCAAGGCTGGAAAACAAACAAGAGTGGGACTAAAATGTATGAGCTAGTGGGGAAATTAAACAGTCTGAAGGGGAAATTAAGGCAGCTTAACAAAGAGAAATTCAGTCAAATAGAGAAGAAAGCTGATCAAGCACACGAGGAATTGTTGCAATGTCAACAAAGGTTGCAGCAAGTACCTCTCAATCCGGAATTACAGAAGGAATAAGCAAGATTAATCAGAAAGACTAAAAGTTTGAAGGAGGCAAGACATCAGTTCTTGAGACAGAAAAGTAAAGTGCAGTGGCTGGAACAAGGGGACTTAAACACCAAGTATTTCCAGAGCATGATAAAAGCAAAAAGGTATATGAACAGGGTTTTCTCCATCACAGATGCAGAGGGAGTTAATAGAACTGAGGTGGATGAAATTGCAAAATCCTTTATTGATTTCTATACAAATTTGCTGGGTACCAACAACAAGCAAAGGGAGCATGTCAATAGTAGTCTGATACAGCAAGGACCAATAGTTACATAAATTCAAAGAAGCATGTTAGAGGAAGAGTTTACAGAAAAGGAGGTTAAAACAACATTGTGGGCAATCAATGGAGACAAATCACCAGGTCCAGATGGTTATGGAAGCAAGATCTTTAAGGATAGCTGGGAGATGGTAGGGAAAGATGTAGTAGATGCTATAATGGAATTCTTTAGAACAGGGGAGATGCTAAAAGTACTGAATCATACAGTGATCACCATCATCCCAAAGAGCTCTCATGCTACAGGTGTGGGTGATTACAGACCTATTGCAGGATGTAATAGAATATATAGGGTGATATCTAAGATGCTGTGTAACAGGCTGAGAGATACTACCTACACTGATTTCTGCTAATCAGAGTGCATTCATAGCAGGAAGAACAATAGTGCAAAATGTTTTGATATGTCAAGATCTAGTAAGATTATACAAAAGGAAGAACAATACCCAGAGTTGCCTAATCAAGATTGACTTGAGAAAAGCATATGATAGTGTAGAATGGTCGTTTGTGGAAGAGATGCTTCATACAATGAATTTCCCTCAGAGATTCATAGAATGGATAATGGCTTGTATAAGTACTACCCAATATAGTAACTATAAATGGAGGATTACATGGGAGCATAGTAGGGAAAAGAGGCTTAAGACAGGGGGATCCCATTTTACCCTTGCTATTTGTAATTTGTATGGAGTATCTAACCAGAATCTTGAATAAAGTGGCTGATATGAGGGAGTTTGGATATCATACGGAGTGCAGGGGGATAAAACTGAATCACTTATGCTTTGCAGATGACATTTTGTTATTCTGCAAAGGCCATTATCAATCAGCAATGTTGATGTTAAGAGGTCTACAGTCTTTCACAAATGCATCAGGATTGACCACTAATGCAGGAAAATCCAACATTTTCAGTGCCAACATGCCAAAATAAGAACTGGAAGACTTATGCGAGGCAACTGGATATCAGAAAGGGACATTGCCATTTAGGTATTTGGGGGTTCCAATTTCAGCAAAGAAGTTCTCAAGTTTGGACTGTGAAATTTTAATTGACAAGATGACTGCTAGAATAAGGACATGGAGTTCGAGGAACCTGTCATATGCTGGAAGAGTACAACTAATTAATTCAGTGCTATTGCATGTCCATACATACTGGTCATCAATTTTTATCCTCCCTAATTCTGTGCTGAAAAATTTGACTGCAATATGTCGAAACTTCTTGTGGGATGGAAAGGAACAGACCAATAAAGCTCCTTTGATTGCATGGGATATAGTCTGCATGCCAAAATGTAAAGGAGGATTAGGAATAAAGGATTTCTTAATATGGAATGAGGCAGCAATTGTAAAGTATGTATGGAATATAGCTCAAAAAGCTGACAACTTATGGGTGAAATGGGTGGATCACATATACACAAAAGGGACTAGCTGGGAGCAATATGAACCATCAAATGATTGTAGTTGGTATTGGAAGAGAGTATACAATATAAAGGAAAAGTTTAAGGGAGGATACAGGGGGAATGACTGGCAACACATAAGAGGGAGGTATTCTATACAAAAAGGATACCAATGGAGGAAAGGGGAGCTGAATGAGTGGCCCTGGGCTAGGTGGATTTGGAACTCTGTTAATGTTCCAAAATACAGTTTTATTAGTTGGTTAGCAGTCCATAAACATCTGCTGACAAGAGAAAGACTGGAAAATATTGCAGTATGTACAGAAACAAGATGTGAAATATGTGGTGGAAGTAAAGAAACAATCCAACATTTGTTCTTCGAGTGTCAGTTTTCGAATGAGTGTTTGAAAATTATGCTGGACTGGCTAGGACTGGGGATAAAGGAACCAGATATTGAGGGCATGTGGAGAAGACTAACGAGAAGTGTTAGTGTTAAAATGTGCAGGAAAATTATAGTAGCAGTTATGACATCATTAGTGTACAAGATATGGCAGGTCAGAAATGATGCAATTTGGAATAACAAAGTATCTCATCCAAAGGTGATCTGTAGACAGATTCAACGGGAATGTAAAATTAGAGTGAATATGCAAAGTAATAGGAAAGAGGGGAGAGATAGAAGGAAATGGATAGAGGATTCATTTTTAGCATAACATAGAGGGAAGATAGATAGGGAATTTTGCGGCTAGAAGTAATTACTTCTAGTCTGTACAGCTTTAAAGAAAATGTATACTTGGTTGATTGAGAGATTAATAATATTTTTCTTTACACAAAAAAAAACATGTATTTTTAAAAAAATCCAGGAAAAAGAAATTTCTTTTATTCATAAACAGGTCCTAAGAGAATTTAATTGATAACACCATATTCATCACATGCCACTTTCTATGGTGAGTTTGACTTTAATAAAATTTTATTTCCCAGGGGAGTTTCTTTTCCTCTCTAAATCAATCGATCAACTTCTTTTAAATTGCGGAATTCCCTTTTAGCTTTATATATATCTTGTTTATAAATTCTTCTATGAAGATCCCGATAATAAATCCTAATACCAAGAAGACCATAATTATGTGCAACTGATTCACAGGACTGATTAAATTTGTCCTATAGTATTTGAATATTATAGTAAGAAGAAGAAATGGATGGTCAAGAAATGAAGAAAAAAGATGCTCCTCTCTTAAGGCACACGTTAAGCAGGATCGCTAACGTAGGCCAACAGCCATGAACAACTATCAATGACAAGCTTTGATGACGCAAAGCTCTACAAAACAAATTGAAGGAACGACTAGTCGATTGGTAACACCATAATCTGAAATTGAATAACAATTAGGTCTACACAACTTATCAGTTGGTTGTCGGTGATGGGAAGTGCACCTACGGTTATGCAAACAGCAGTGATGAATGATTCTCACCCACCGGTTAGGAAAATCACTACAATTCCCCCAGAAGCCTCAATTCCACCGGAGTTAGGAACGACAACTGCAATGCGCAAATTGATCTACTCAACAGGATTACCAGCTAAATCTATGCTGAGGTGGTCAAGGGCAATCGAATAAAGGAACAAGGAATGCAAATTGAAGTTCTACCCACCAGTGATCAAGGATCGAGTGAAGCTGGTTGAATTGAACCATAATGAAGTGGAGCGCCAATGTCAGAAATGGGAAATTCCCTAATTGGCTATGTAAGTGGGGGTAATCCACCATTCAAAGAGATGCTCAAGTTTGTTTATGGATTATGTAATTTAGTGACTATACTGAAGGTATTGCTACATGACGATGGGTATTTTATCTTTAAATTTGAATCTATAGAGGATAAGAACATTATTATCCAAAATGGCCCCTAGATATTTACTAAAAGACCCTTGGTATTGAAAGATTGGACTCCAAATTTCAACATAAGAAACGAATCTACGCGTATTATCCATATAAGGGTGATGTTCCCAGGTTTACCAATACAATTCTGGGCTAAGGAAAATATATGGAGACTAGCAAGCTACATTGGAAAACCTTTGTGTACTGATAAGCTTACAACTCACTGTGATAGAGTCTCTTATGCTAGAGTGCTCATAGAGGTCGATGTCACTCAACCTCTACCTGATGTTCTCCCTATCATTAAGTTGGATGGTAATATTTAGATAAAGACGTAGAATATGAGTGGAAGTCTATGTACTGTCAAGAATCCAACCAATTTGGCCACACGGCTGAGAACTGTCAAAGAAAGCAACCACAACAGGTGCATCCAGAAAAGAAACAGAACAAGAAAAAGAAAAAGGAGAAATGGGAATGGAAGACAAAGGCTGTAGAGCCAATTGATACACCTATCAGTGAGACACCTCCAGTTGAGAAACCCCCTGAGACGCCTTCAGTTTAGAAACCAGCAGAAGAAATACAAGATGTTCATATACAAATGCAACTATCAAACAGAGGGAAACAAGTTGTGGTTCATCATGGTTCAAAGAAAAAAGATGGCCATCACATTGACATGCAGGATATTTCCAGAAGGAATTAATTTGCTCCATTAAGGATACTTGAGAGAGCACAACCTGAGCAAGACCAATCTGGCATAAGGGATAACCAATTGGTTGATAAAGGACTCCAGGCAAACAAGACACCTTGTAATGATCCGACCGGTTATTTTACTTTTTAGAACCATGTTCCCCTAAATGAGACTCTCCATATGTTCTTTTACTATTTTATGACTTGCAGGAATGGTTAGTTCGGGGTTTGGAAGGATTCGGGTTGAAATTGGAACACTTGGTTCCTTAATATTGACTTAAAAGGATAAATTTGACTTTGATCAACATTTTGAGTAAACGACCTCGAAATTGGGATTTGACGGTTCCAACAGGTTCATATGATGATTTTGGACTTAGGCGTATGTTCGTATTGGGTTTTGGATGACCCCGGAGCGTTTCGGCGCTTAATAGTGAATCAACTCCCAAAATCCGGAATCTCATGAAATCACAAGCTGTGGATACTACAAAATGTTCTAACTCCGAAATGTCTAATCAAAGGAAAAATACAGAAGGGCTATAGCTAAAAGAGAGAATAGAGAGGGACTCCTCGGTCTGCGGACGTGGCAGATATACCTCGAAGTCTCTGAAGATCGCCTCGCCGCACTGATAGTATGGCTGAGCCGAAGAACCTGGATTTGCACACGAAAAACATGTGCAGGAAAGGGCATGAGTACACCACAGCGGTACCCAGTAAGTGTCAAGCCTAACCTCGGTCGAGTAGTGACGAGAAAGGTCAGGGCCCTACTTGTTGTAGATGAAAAGAAAGGTAAAACAGTACGGAATACGACAATACAATTAGAATACTAACAGTCTATAACAAATAAACACAGAAGGAATATAACTCAATACACAGAAATAGCAACAAGGGATCTCCCAGGATATCATCCCGTAGTCCTAAACGTAAATGTCCAGAGGATCTCCCGGGATATCGTCCCGTAGTCCAAATCATAAATATGCAGGGGAATCTCTTGGAATACCAAATCCGTAGTCCCAAAGTAAATATCCAGTACGGGGAATCTACCGGGTGCTGTCCTGTAGTCCCAAATATAATGTGCGGGAGGATCTACGGGAATACCGATCCGTAGTCCCAAAGTAAACAAGCAAGGGGATCTCCCGGGATATCGTCCCGTAGTCCCAGAGTAAAAACACAACAATCTCAGAAGATTTTACGGTTCTATTCGAGAATTAAACAGGAAGTTCTACTCTGACATACTGCACAGAGTACAAGTAGGCAATTAAAACGGTAAGACAATTAAATCACATAAGCATGCTTTTCCTAAACTAAGCAAGAGGCTTCAATTACAAGAAAACATAGATATTCACCTCACGTACACGGCACTCATATAACAACAATACCAAATCCTAAGGGGAGTTCCCCCGCACAAGGTTAGGCAAGCCACTTACCTCGAACCAGCTCAATCAACTCGAAATCACGTTCTTGCCACGAGTATCCAACACCGGGTGGCCCAAATCTAATCAAATTAATACCAATACATAAATACAACTACAAACAACTAATTTAGCTAAAGGAATCGAAGCTAAGATAAGAAAATAGGAAAACACCCAAAAATCCTCTCCGAGCCCACGTCTCGGAATCGGGTAAAAGTTACCAATTTAGAACACCCATTCACTCACGAGAACACTCGTCCAAAAATTATCAGAATCCGACGCTAAAATCTCCCTCAAAACTCTGATTTTTAGGTTCAGGAACTTTTCCCCATTTCTCCCAATTTTTCACCCCAAATCCGAAATTAAATGATAAAACTAACAATAGATTAATGGAATACAACTAGAAAGGGATAAGGAATTGTTACCCAATGATCTTCACTTCAAAAACTCCACAGAATCACCCTATGCCGAGCTCCAAATTAATTTTCCAAGTTATGAACTCAAACCCTCAAAATTTCGTATTTATGCCCAGTGATTTCCTCATCTACGATCATGGGAGCACACCTGCGGTCCCGCACCTGCGAAAAAGGCATCGCAGGTGCCAAAATTCACTTAACGGGCTGGGTCCGCATCTGCGTCACTTGGCCGCATCTGCGGTTCCGCATTTGCGGTCACCTAGCCGCACCTACAGTTCCTGGAGCCTTGGCCTATTCCCGCTTCTGCGATCACCAAGCCACTTCTGCGGTGCCGCACCTGCGGTCCCTCACACACAGGTGCGGTTATGACAGGTTCAGCAACCTCAGATTTTGCCTAAGTCCAAATTTCAATCCGTTAAGCATCCGAAACTCACCCGAGGCCCCCGAGACCTTAACTAAACATGCCAACTAGTCCTAAAGCATCATACGAACTCATTCCAACTCTCAAATCACATCAAAGAGCGTTAAAACCACGAATCACCCTCCAATCCAAACCTAAAGAACTTGAAACTTCAAGAAACCTACAACCGATGCCGACACCAACCAAACCAAGTCCGATTGACCCCAAATTTTGCACACAAGTCACATTCAACACTACGGAGCTATTCCAACTTTTGGAATCGAATTCCGACCCCGAATCAAAATCTCACTATCGAACCGGAAACTTCAAAAATTCAACTTTCGGCTTTTCAAGCCTAAATAAGCTACGAACCTCCAAAAAAAACAATCCGAACACGCCCCTAAGCCTGAAATCACCCGACAGAGCTAACGGAATCGACCCGTCTTCACACTTCTCCGACTACGGTCCAAATTCTAAAGCTTATGCTCTCATTTAGGGATTAAGTATCCCAAAACACTCCAAAACTCCAAACAATCCTCCCGGCAAATCACAATAGCAGAAATAAACACGGTGTTGATACCCAATTTTTTCCTAAGTATTTTTATACCCAAATATTTCCAAAATAGCATATTGGTGCATATATAAGCACACCTAAGAATATTGGCATTTTAATGATTTTTAAAACCAATTTTGTTGCCTATTTTAGTACAACAAAATCCAATAATTATTCCCAAAATTATCATTTTTGGCGAATAATTCATTTTATTCTCCAATTTGCACCAAAATATAATTAAGGTAATTTTTGCATATTTTTACAAATTTGTTTGGTATTTTAAAAGCTAAATTGCATATAATTGCAATTATAGCCTATCTCGTAATTTATAGCGTTTTATGTTTATAAAATTAATCCTAGTATTTTTAAATTAATATTTATATAATATTCATTTACCCAGTACTTTTGATTTGCTCTTTAAAATTTGTATTACTATTTTATAAAAAAATTTAAAGGGAAAATTGGCTATTTACGATTTGGCCTCAATTGCATTTCAATTATAGCCAATTTGGCAACCCCCAATTAACCCAATTTCAAAGTTCAAAATTACCCAGCCCAATTTCAAATTAACCCAACCCCTGACCCATTTATCCGATCCGCCCGACTCCCATTCAATCTAGGCTGTTGATCTAAATGATCAACGACCACCCTTTATTCTTTCCTTTTTAATTTTACCAACCACACCCAACCCTAATCATTTTCTTACCAAACGCCGCCCTTGAAACCCCTCGTCTCTGAAACGCTCTCTAATCTCTCTGCAAACCCTAGCCGCCGCCTCTCAATCCCACCCTAATCCATGGCCTCCCATGGCCATCGGAGATGTGTAATGGCCTCCCATGGCTCCTGGGTGTTCGCTTCTGTGGTTTCACGGCCAAAATCTCGAAGGAAGCTGGTCCAGTCGTTTCCTAACTTCCATTCATGACCTTTCTCAGGTCGTCCCTGACTTTTCTCCGGCCAGCCATGGCCGTTCTAGTCAGATCCTTGGCGCTCCTGGTTAGATCGTTAATTTCCAAGGCCTTTCTCACCTTTCTGGGTTCTCCAAAACCCTAATCTTTGGGATTTTTTTTATTTTTCTTTCAGATCTGCTTTAGATCTATACTTGCCATGAATGTTTAAGTGCTTTCGCGAAAGTTCTTCAACTTTCGCAAAAACGACCTTTCATTAGGGTTTTTCCTTTGAAGTTTTTCAAAACATCTCTGATCTTTTAACGTGTTTATGTTTTGGCTATGATTTGTTCATGTTTATTCTTCTATCTGTTTCAGCATGTTAAAAACCCTAATTCCTTATTAGTTTATCCGAGTTCTGAAAGCTGCTTGTTTAAATGTGCATTTGTTCTTTGTTTCTGATTCTTTCTTCCTCGTTTAATTTGTTTAATTTTAAGTTCTTACCATCTTGCAAAAACCTGGTTACTGTTAAAGACCTAATTTTCTTTAGAAGTTTTCTCACTTGTTCCTACTCTGAGACCCTTTACTTGCTTCTATGTCTTCTTCACTGTTGTTTCTATGTGATTATTTAACCTGCTTGACTACTGTGCTTCGAATATTTGCTTACTACTGAACCTTAGCTTACCCTAATGCTACTATATGTTTGTGCTGCTTCTTTTCATCAACATGTCTAACACTGCATGCTTGTTCATTCCTTGCTATTTATATAGTGAAGTGCAGAATCATGTTCCTTTCTTGTTTGATCTTGTGACTGACTGCAAAAAAAAGATTTTTCTTACGAGCCCTAATTTTTACTCATCTGTTCAAAATTAATTGATTCACTTCCTTTATTGTGATGTTTTACCTTGCTGAATCCTTTCCCAAAATAAGCCTATTTTGTACTTAGACTGGATTATTTACTTCATGCTTTTACTATCCCTTTTCATGGAAATAATCAATCTGCCCCCAAAACTGATTTTCTTTCCTTAATTAGGCTTCTGACCCGTTAAGCAGTGTTTCCCTAATTAAAGGGGAATCACTTGGGTTAATTGATTCTGAATGGTGATTAATTCCATGTTTGTGTTTTAATTTTACTTATTACCTTATTTCTCTACACGTTTTCAAAGCTATAAATACCTACACTCTTCTCTTTCAAACACACGAACACACACAAACACAGACGAACAATCTGAGTTCAAAAATCACTCTTTCAGTTAAAAACTCTCTCTCTCTCTTTCTGCTACTTATGCTGTTGCTTTGTCTAGCCGGCTGGAAGCCAAGGCTAGACTGTGGATTCTTGTTTGCTTTATTTTTCTGCACTTTGCTTCTCTACTGGGATGTCCAAGTTAATTTACAAGCTTCAACAACAACATGTTTTTCAGTCCTGTCCACTTCTACTCATGTTTTCTGCAATCAAGATGTGTTATTAGCATGCTGTAATATGTTCCCTTTCCCTTGCAATTTAAAGTTTATCTATGTGTGCATTCTGTCAGTCGTGTGTTGTTTATTTGCTACCTTATGAATCCCAAACCCCCATACCCCTTTATATGCTTTAAGTTATGGTTCAGAAACATGGCAATGTCTGAAATCATTGTCCATGGTTATGTACTGGACCCCTTTAGGCCCTAAGCCTTGTCAATTTCCTATCCCCACTCCCTTATTGTGTGTGCTGAGTAACAGCCTTGGCCTGCCAGTATTTCTAATTATTGTTCAGGCCATGGCTTGACCTCCAGTAGGTCTTTACTCTCTAAATGCTTGATCAACAGGTTTGGTCAGGGGTGTGCCAGTCTATTTTGTGGTTGGGCATGACCACCAGCCTGCCTGGGTAGCCCCCTACCCTTTCTATTGCACTTACACTCATTCTTAGAACTTAAGTTCTGCCCCTCTTGTGTGAGCCTTGCCTTGGGACCCTTGAGCTCCCTCTGAACTAGGACACATAAGGGCTGGCCCTTCCACACTGCACAACTCAATTTCTGATTGACATCTTGGGTGTATGCACTACCTGGGGTTCCTGAAATCCCTTGGATCTCTGAAACACCCTAGATGAGAGAAGGCTTGGAAATCTGAATCTCGGAAGTGGCTCAATCTCATATTATTAGGCCTCAAGTCTGGATTAGGCTGCTCGTATGTAGCTGAGGATTTCTGATGTATTTTTTAATTCCAGTTCATTTCTTTTGGGTTGTAATAACTTGTACAAGCTCGGGGAACTTTAGTAAAAAGGGGGGTTGGATTTATTTTTATGCATCAAGGGTAGATATCATGCCTATAGGGTAACTCTTAATTTCTGCAATTTCACACCTAGACATCATGCCTATAGGTTAACTTTCAACTTCTGCAAACTCATACCTAGAAATCATGCCTATAGGATTCACTTATTTCTGCGTCTCCGCACATAGATATCCTGCCTACAGGATTAACTTCCAATTGTTCTATAAAATACGGTCTATAGACTACAGCATTCTGCATTTATGAACATCACTAGGCAAACAGTTTGTAGGTTTAATAACAAGAGCTGCATATAGATACCATGTCTAGGTCCTTTTTTAACTGTCCAAAAGGTGTCCAAATCAGCATACGTATAGAAAGCATGCCTATAGGAGATCTCGAATCTGAATAGAGGTAATATTAACTGCTGAACTCGTAATGTCCTGTTAAAATTGGTAACCCCTTTTCAGTATGTATCTTTTTCTAAAATCAGTATACATCACGCCTAGTTCTAACCAACACTTAGAGGATTAACAATCAGATCGGTTTTAGTCAACTGCATTCGAGTAAGCCTAATGTAGACTTTTTTGCGTAAAAATATGTGTTGAACCAGTTCGCTCGTCGCTTTATTTAATTAAGACCAAAAACAGTACGTGTAAGACATGCTAAACTCTATGACTTTTTGCTGGTTTATGGAGGCATATTTGAGCCCTGTTTGCTTGCCTGATTCCCTCTATTTGCACTTATGTGTTTTTGTTGATGCCTTAGCATTTTGTCCTTTGAAAACTTCTAAAAGCCCCAAACCCCTTTCCCTTTATGATTAGTAGTCCATTTGCCTCCGGGGCTGATAGGATTAGGGCGGGTAATAGCATGCAATAAGTAACGATACCATTCCGCGCTTTAATACCTTAACGGGGTGGCAAGGGTAGACATGGATATGAGGATCACACGATAACACTACGCGTACAATTGGATACCGGTGTTGTGTAAATGATCCATGTGATATATAAACCTAGGACCCCCCTCCCTCTTTATTAGTTTGTTATTTTCAGAATTTTAAAAGCTGTCCAATTTTCAACTTCCGCTTCTTTTACTTCTTTTAAGTTGCTTGCATCAATTATTTGACCCCTTTTTTTTTTGCTCTCACACCTTTCTGTGATTATAAAACTACTTCCTTCCAGATTTCAGCACTTTTAAATCCTTTCGTGCTTTTTATTTGCAATTGTTATGTGAGTGGTTTCATCGTATTTGTTATGCTTGCTTGTCTACTTGTTGTTTGCATTTAAAGTCACAATTGTAGCATGGCCGGGAACCACACTAGTGGATCTTGGGGGTGCCTAATACCTTCCCCTCAAGATAATTTCTAGCCCTTACCCAAACTCTGGTTTTCATCTCAAATTCTATTCTTAAAGTGTCCTAATTCACTATAATCATTAGGTGGCGACTCTTCAATTCCNGTACTTTCCGGCATTAGACTACTTTTCTAGAACCAGTACTTTCTAAATCACTCGCTTAAAGTACCTTAAGTTCTGACAATTGGATCCAAGTTGCCTAATGTGGGCTTCCTGTCTAAACGTATGTATCGAACCAGTCCGCTCGCTGCTTAATTTTTAATTCTAAAGACCAAACCAGTATGTGTAAAGGCATGCTAAACTATATGTTATCTGATTTACGGGGTTTATGTGAGCCTTACCTGTTTGTCTGTTCATTCTCCCTACTTGTTACTTATTTTTTGAATGTCGATTAGAACTTTTGTCCTTTAAACTCCATAAAGGCCCCCATCCCTTTCTCCCCCTTTTAGGATTAAAAGTCCTAATGCCCCGGGACTGATAGCTTGGGACGAGTAATAGCATGCGATAGGCAAACGATACCATTTCGCGCTCCAATACCTTAACGGGGTGGGAAAGGGTAGACATGGAGATGATGATTATACGATAACACTATGCGTACAATTGAGTACCAGTGTTGTGCGAATGATCCATGTAATATATAAACCTAGGATCCCCCTCCCTCTTTATTAGTTTAACAATTTTATGAATCTTAAAAAGCTGTTGCACTTTCGACTTCTGTTTTTCACATAATTTTCAGATTGTTCGCACTAAGTACTTGACTTCTTCCTACTTGCACTTTTAACTAAACTGCTCCTTCCCTAAAATTCAGCATTTTTTTTAAACCTTTTGTGCTCCTTATTTGTAATAGTTTTCTCGTATTTGCAATGCTTGCTTGTTTACTTGTTTGTTTGCATTCAAAGTCACAATTGTAGCATGGCCGGGAACCACACTAGTGGATCTTGAGGGGTGCCTAACACCTTCCCCTCGAGATAATTTCTAGCCCTTACCCAAACTCTGGTTCTTCATCTCAAATTCTTCCTTAAAGTGTCCTAATGCACTATAATCATTAGGTGGCGATTCTTCAAACTAAAAAAAACCAATTCTCGCAAGGGAATAGAGTTGTCCTCCCGAATGTCGTATACCCGATTCCGAACTCCGTTTTGGAAGAAAAAGAGGCGTTGGTAGCATGGCGATTCTGCTAGGGAATTCTTTAGGCTTTTACCATTACATGCTATATGTGGCTTTATTGCTTTCTTTATTGCTTTTATTTAATACCTTTATTTGAAACTGACTTGTTTCTTTTGTTTCTTTTTCTTTAATTACTGCTTTCCGTCAACACTGTTGTAACTTTTTTTGAGCAATCATTGTAAACTTTATTGTATGAACGTGAAAATACATGTCAATATGTTTCATTCTTGTAAACTGCATCTTCAACATCATATTCCACTCGTGCCAAACAAATACTATAGCAACGCTTATAATGAGTAGTTGCGCCCTTCCAATACTATCACCCCCTAAATTTGGCAAAGGCATATTTGCGGTAAAACCAGTCGATCAGCGGTGCAGTCGACGGTTCCGTGCCTTTCCCTCTTGAGTTGTCCGCTCAAGGGTACCTGTCTAATACCCCAATAGAAACCTTACTCCATTTAAACTGTACATGCATCATGGTCAAACCTAGCCGAGTCAGTTATGTTGTCCACATAATGACTCATTAGGATAGCCTTGTCCAAAGTCCACCGGGTTTCCTTGAAACCCAAACGGACACCTCCATGTTTTGTGCATTTATTTGGAGAACTAAATGCTTGCTATGCTAATTATTGATTTAAATAGTCGAGTCTGGTGGGGGTAAGGGCCTAACGCTTTGTTTTGCAGAAAATAGAGAACAAGGTCCCCGACTTCGTTATGGTCAGTATACCCTCACTCTTGCTGACCTGGTGGAGGAATCTCCCATCAAGTGACCAAATCAATGAATGGAAAGAGAGGGTCACCAAGGCTAGCGAAAAGCTGGAATATCTGGAATACAGTCTGCTGTAATTGGAAGGAAAAGTAAGAAAAAGAGTCACCGACTGCCAGAACACTGAGGGAAATGAAGGAGAACGCCTGGCAAAGGCATTTTTACTGGTGAACCCTACGCGAGCTGGAGGATTTGATCAACGAGAGCATTCAACCTGGGGAAGGTCCTTCTGGGACCAAGTAGTTAGGAGTCTTTTTATTCTTTATTTTTATGTAATAAGGCCAATGGCCAATAGTGACATTTTACTTTCTATTAATTAGAGTCGTTTTGGATTCGTCTTATTTTTATCAATAAAATGAGGCATTTAGCATTATAAGTTCTCCAAAACAACTTGTCGCTAGGCCTACCTCGGGCACAACGAGGCACCAGAGTTAGGACGCGATTTATATTCTTGCACAATGTGTTTATATACTGCAACATTTTTTCTCAAAACCCGCACTAACTTGTTACCTTTTTTGTTTTTCTTTTATTTCTTATTCCTTCCCCAAAGGTTAGTTCGTGCATTCTGGCACCATCAGCATACTCCACAAGATCCAAGGTCCCTCCACCGCCTCCTCCTCCAAGTCCTATCCGGAACAAGAACAAAGGAAAAATGGAAAACACAAGTGCTAGAAAGGAGATTGAAAGAGAGGAAGCTTCTCAGGGTACCCCAATTGCTAAGGGAACTGCTGCTCATCTTGAACAAAAATTGCTGAAATTCCAGGAAGAGTTGGACCAAGTTCGGAACTTGGCAAGCCTATCATTCTCTCTTGCTGCTCCTGATGTCAACACCCAGAATCCCGCACCTCCACAAAAACGCCCCTAGCCAAACCACAAATACCAGCCTGCTCACGTCCA